>NC_045806.1:29686325-29902894 GCF_009873245.2 Balaenoptera musculus
AAAAAGGAGCCAACTATTTGATCAGACACAAATAGAAATTTCCAAATTGCTTGGATTCATAAATTTATATATAATGCATCAGATAGAAAAACAAACAAAAAACACTATAAATACAATGAATACATAGTCCTGAAAGGGTCTAGGAATTACAGCTATTATTGTCCTTTTCCAATTTTTGATAGCAGTTCTAGAATAAGTGGGTCACATCTGAAGAGAAGGAAGTAGATTTCTGGTTTGGAAAAGGATAAGTTATTTCTAGCAAGCAGTGCTACACAGGAGAATGGATCAGATTATGGCTGAGAAAAAAAATTAAATAATGAGAAATAGGTTTGACATGGTGAAAGATGACAGAAGGAAACTAGGAGAGGAGGGGCATACTAGGCAAAGTGATGGTAAGTAAGTTAAATGAGAAGGCAATGGTAAAATAGAAAATATATCTAAGGAGAAAACATTCAGACAGATGTTATTTTTATAGGTAAAATTTCAGAAATGTAAAATAATTATGGAAACTTTTTAAGCTCTCTGGAGGAAAGGTGTTATATAAGTATGACTTGTTTTGCTTCTTGCTATAAGGCAGAATATTACATGAAAAAAATACCTCAAGCAGGAAGGAGATTTTTTGAATAGGATATGGGGGTCATATTAGCATTTCACATCAAACTCTGGATGAATCAGCTACTTAGAGAAAAAAAATCCAAAACACCAAAATAAATTTTTAAGGACTTACTCTGTAAAATTTTGAATCGAAAATGTAAGAGTTGTGAGAAAATATCAATATTTCCAATAACCCATAGGACAATGTATATAATATGAAATTTAAATATTTCTGAATTAAAAATTACAAATTCTTATTTTACCTCTAAATGTAACACATTTATCTCATTTGTGTCAAGTCTGCATTTTCATGGACTTGCTGTTACAGTATAAGTTATAGCTATGTTCATATTTTATTATTATATGGAAAATGGTATATTGAAAGGTTATATTTTTCTAATTCATATTTGCTAAATATGAATATGTTGTTACAAATACTATTTTACCATATATGTGATTTTTTAATTATAGCAACTTTTATTTTCAGAAATATTTCTTATGTTTGTAATATAAAAATTTAAAGGCTTTTCATGTAGGGAGACCATTTCCCAGTTTACCCAGAAAATCATGACTTATGTCTCATCCTCAAATTTAATTTGGTTTATCATTTATAATATATTTTCCAATTTATCAATTATATTTTCCACTTTTAACATGGTATAGTCTATTTTTAAACTTTTGAAATTTCAAATATTTAAAAATACTTAAATTAGGGCTCCACCCTCATGAATAATTACCCCCTAAGGCCCCACCTCCTAATACCATCACATTGGGAATCAATATTTCAACATAGCATAACTCAACATAATAAAGGCCATAAATAACAAATCCACAGCTAACATCATATTCAATGTTGAAAAGCTGAAAGCATTCACTGTAACATCAGAAACAAGACAAGGATGCCTACTCTTGCCACTTTTATTCAACATAGTTTTGGAAGTCCTAGACACAGTAATCAGAGAAATAAAAGAAATCCAAGTTGGAAAGGAAGAAGTAAAACTGTCACTCTTTGCAGATGACATGATACTATACATAGAAAATCCTAAGGATGCCACCAGAAAACTATTAGAGCTCATCAATGAATTTGGTAAAGTTGCAGGATACAAAATTAATATAAAGAAATATGTTGCATTTCTATGTACTAACAAAGAACTATTATAAAGAGAAATTAAAGAACCAATCCAATTTACCATCACATTAAAAAGAAGAAAATGCCTAAGAATAAACCTACCTAAGGAGGAAAGACCTGTACTCTGAAAGCTATAAGACAGTGATGAAAGAAATTGAAAACAACACAAACAAATGGAATGACATACTCTGTTCTTGGATTGGAAGAATCAATATTGTTAAACGGACCATACTACCTAAGGCAATCTACAGATTCAGTGCAATCCCTACAAAAATACCAATGACATTTTTCACAAAACTAGAACAAATAATTTTAAAAGTTGTATGGAAACACAAAAGACCCTGAATAGCCAAAGCAATCTTGAGAAAGAA
Organism: Balaenoptera musculus; assembly: GCF_009873245.2. Lineage (NCBI taxonomy): Eukaryota > Metazoa > Chordata > Mammalia > Artiodactyla > Balaenopteridae > Balaenoptera > Balaenoptera musculus. The sequence continues at coordinate 29,688,420 of NC_045806.1, forward strand.
CGGAGCTAGAGAAATCACGGTCCCTGACTTCAGACTATACTACAGAGCTACAGTAATCAAAACAGTATGGTACTGGCACAAAAACAGACACAGAGATCAATGGAACAGGATAGAGACCCCAGAAATAAACCCAAACACCTATGGTCAATTAATCTACGACAAAGGAGGCAAGAATATACAATGGAGAAAAGACAGCCTCTTCAATAAGTGGTTCCAGGAAAACTGGACAGCTACATGTAAAAGAATGAAATTAGAATATTCTCTAACACCATGTACAAAAATAAACTCAAAATGCATTACAGACCTTAATGTAAGGCCAGATACCATAAAACTCCTAGAGGAAATCATAGGTAGAACACCCTTTGACATAAATCACAGCAATATTTTTTTGGATCTGTCTCCTAAACTAAAGGAAATAAAAGCAAAAAAACCCCCAAATGGGATGTAATTAAACTTACAAGATTTTGCCCAGCAAAGGAAATCATCAACAAAACAAAAAGACAACTTACAGAATGGGAGAAGATATTTGCAAATGATGCGACCAACAAGGGCTTAATTTCCAAAATATACAAACAGCTCATACAACTCAACATCAAAAAAATCAAACAACCTGATTAAAAAATGGGAAGAAGAACTGAATAAACAATTTTCCAAACAGGAAATACAGATGGCCAATAGGCACATAAAAGATGCTCAACATTGCTAATTATTAGAGAAATGCAAATCAAAACTACAAGGAGGTACCACACCAGTCAGAATGGCCATCATTAAAAAGTCTACAAATAACAAATGCTGGAAAGGGTGTGGAGAAAAGGGAACACTCCTACACTGTTGGTGGGAATGTAAATTGTTACAGCCACTGTGGAAAACAGTATGGAGGTTCTCAAAAAACTAAAAATAGAACTAAAATCAATATTATCCAACAATTCCACTCCTGGGTATATATCTGAAAAAAAACCCAAAAACACTAATTCAAAAAGATACATGCACCCCAATGTTCAGAGCAGCATTATTTATAATTGCCAAGATATTGGAAGCAACCTAAGTGTCCATCAACAGATGAATGGATAAAGAAGATGTGAGATATATAGATATATAACATATTTTTTAATATATATATATATACACATTTTTCTATCATGTTTCTGGTCCTTTATTCCTTAATTTTCATAATCCCTTATATATTAGGGATGCTAGTTCTTTGTCTGCAGTATGTATCACAGATTCCTGCACTTTGACAGTTGTATTTTGACATTTTCATAGCACGTTTTGCTGCAAAAAAATTTAGAGTCAAATTTATCAATCTTTTATTTTATTGCCTCTGGATTTTGAATCATAGTTAGAAAGAACTTCCCTACACTGAGGTTAAAGAGGAACACAACCATGTTTTCTTTTAGTACCTGTATGGTTAGATCCTTTACATTTAAACCTGATTATATTAAAGAGAACAATGCAATGATAATACAGACAAACAGAGCTAAGAAACTGATTAAAGTAAGCAGTTATGACCAATGAAAATTATTCTTTTTATGTCATTCTTAAGATACAGAAAATATAGTGTCTTAGATTATGCACATGTATATATAAACAATTTTAATTTTAAAATTATAGTTTTTGGATAAAACTCTTAAGCACTGATATTATAAAAGCCATTATAACCAAAATTTCATAATTTGGAATATTTTGATATTTCCTTTCTTTCTCTAAAATTGTGTTGCTATGGTCAATGAATTTTATGGTCTCTCTGCTTATCAGAAGGTATTTTCTGTGTGTGTACCAGGTACAAAATAGCAATTGATACCATGAGAATTTTCAAGATAATCCTATGAAAATATCCTATGAGCATTCACTCAAATTCAGATTTGCGAGTGGAATATATTTTCTTCCAAGATTAAACATCAAGTTGTATTTCAAATTTATTTGAAATAGAAAACAAGCAGCCAGCCACAAAAGGAAAGTTAAGGCAGCATTGAAACAAAATAAAATTTGAAATCAGTAATATAATAGGTTTAAATTTCTTCTGCATTTCTAATTTCCTGTAACTGTTCTGAGCATGGATTCTCTTACTTTTAAAACAGAGATAAGAGGGAATTCCTTGGTGGTCCAGTGGTTAAGACTCTGTGCTTTCATTGCGGAGGGTCTGGGTTTGATCCCTGGTCAGGGAACTAAGATCCCACAAGCCGCACAGTACGGCCAAAAATAAAGAAAATAAAATAAGAGATAAGAATACCTTCCTACTATAGCTATTTTGAAAATTTTAAAAGAATGTATAAAACACCTTACACACTATAAATACTCAGTACTTTTTGGGTCCCTTGACTCTACCCACCAGATCCTTCAAAGATTTTATTTTTATATATATATATTTATATTTATATAATTTAGAAATGTTAGATATGGATCTTTAAATTAGCTACAGAGAAAAATAATTTAGCTATTCTTTTTAGATTTTGTCTATTGACTTTAAGAAACTGCAAATCAGGACTTCCCTGGTGGCGCAGTGGTTGAGAATCTGCCTGCCAATGCAGGGGATGCGGGTTCGAGCCCTGGTCTGGGAAGATCCCACATGCCGCGGAGCAGCTAGGCCCGTGAGCCACAATTGCTGAGCCTGCGCGTCTGGAGCCTGTGCTCCGCAACAAGAGAGGCCGCGATAGTGAGAGGCCCGCGCACCGCGATGAAGAGTGGCCCCCGCTTGCCGCAACTAGAGAAAGCCCTCGCACAGAAACGAAGACCCAACACAGCCATGAATAGATAAATAAATAATAAATAAATAAATAACTTTAAAAAAAAAAGAAACTGCAAATCAATAAAACTCCAATTTCTTTTTGTACTTAGTAGATCCATAGCTAACATTTCTAAAGCCTACACAAGTACATATATAAATGGCATTATGCGGGGGGAAATAAAAAGGTTTCTCCCAATCAACATAATTTACCTGGTAAGGTTTCAGTTCAATATATCCAAAATAAAAGGGATTCATTAACATCTGACATTCCATTAGCATATGTACAATAAAAGCACTGATGTTATTGGAGAGCTGTGTCATAATTCTAAGATTTTATTGGATTCTAGTATTTTACAAATATTAGAGATGACACTCATTAGATACTACACTAGATTAAACATGAAAATTATTACCCTCATTTTAATACAGTTTTAATGCTATAAATGCCAAATGGATTCACCAAATGTATGAATAAGTCACTACTGGATATTCATTCAAATAAAATTCACATAGATTTTTTTCAGGGACTGAAATTATATGTGCTTTAAGATAAAAGCTAGATAACTGAATCCATGGACATTCTTGTTTCCTAGAGAATGAATCAACCCAAACTGCTAACATTATAGGAATTTTCCATTTATATTTTTACACATGAAGAAGAAAATTTTATCATTTTAAATTTAAAAAAGGATAAAGAATTATACCTGGCCCTAGACATGTTATCTCATACACAGGTTTCCAATCATTGTTTTTTCCAATTGATTCCACTGTAAAGAGTGCCTAATACAATCCAAAATCTACTAGCCATCTAATTTGAGTATACTCCCCTTACTACAAATTGTTCATTTTAACAAACATAAGATTGTTTTCAATTGTAACAATCCTTCACATAAATTTTATTACCTCTGATTAAATCAAACTGTTAAAATTCATTGTCATTTGTTTCTAGGTATTTTTTGATATCCTCTTTGATTTCTTCAGTGATCTCTTGGTAATTTAGTAGTGTATTGTTTAGCCTCCATGATATCTAGTCTCATAGCATTGTGGTCCAAAAAGATACTTGAAACGATTTCAATTTTCTTAAACTTACTAAGGATTGATTTGTGACCCAAGATATGATCTATCCTGGAGAATGTTCCATGAACACTTGAGAAGAAAGTGTATTCTGTTGTTTTTGGATGGAATGTCCTATAAATATCAATTAAGTCCATCTTGTTTAATGTATCATTTAAAGCTTGTGTTTCCTTATTTATTTTCATTTTGGATGATCTGTCCATTGGTGAAAGTGGGGTGTTAAAGTCCCCTACTATGATTGTGTTACTGTCGATTTTCCCTTTTATGGCTGTTAGCATTTTCCTTATGTACTGAGGTGCTCCTATGTTGGGTGCATAAATATTTACAATTGTTATGTCTTCTTCTTGGATCGCTCCCTTGATCATTATGTAGTGTCCTTCTTTGTCTCCTGTAATAGTCTTTCTTTTAAAGTCTATTTTGTCTGATATGAGAATTGCTACTCTAGCTTTCTTTTGATTTCCATTTGCATGGAATATCTTTTTCCATCCTCTCGTTTTCAGTCTGTATGTGTCTCTAGGTCTGAAGTGGGTCTCTTGTTGACAGCATATATATGGGTCTTGTTTTTGTATCCATTCAGCCAGTCGCTGTCTTTTGGTTGGAGCATTTAATCCATTTACATTTAAGGTAATTATTGATATGTATGTTCCTATTACCATTTTCTTAATTGTTTTGGGTTTGTTATTGTAGGTCTTTTCCTTCTCTTGTGTTTCCTGCCTAGAGAAGTTCCTTTAGCATTTGTTGTAAACCTGGTTTGGTGGTGTTGAATTCTCTTAGCTTTTGCTTGTCTGTAAAGGTTTTAATTTCTCTGCCGAATCTGAATGAGATCCATTCTGGGTAGAGTAATCTTGGTTGTAGGTTTTTCCCTTTCATCACTTTAAATATGTCCTGTCACTCCCTTCTGGCTTGCAGAGTTTCTGCTGAAAGATCAGCTGTTAACCTTATGGGGATTCCCTTGTATGTTATTTGTTGCTTTTCCCTGGCTGCTTTCAATATTTTTTCTTTGTATTTAATTTTTGATAGTTTGATTAATATGTCTTGGCATGTTTCTCCTTGGTTTTATCTTGTAGGGGACTCTCTGCGCTTCCTGGACTTGATTGACTATTTCCTTTCCCATATTAAATGAATAAACAAATCTACCAATGATAATAAGCTCTAATACTAAACTAAGATAAATATAAAACCAGAAACACATTAGATGCAGAAAGCAAACCCCCCTCCACTACCCACTGTCTCCACCAGTGATGTGGCTTCCCAGTGTGTGGATACTTTTCCTCCTTCACAGATCCCACCCAGAGGTGCAGGTCCCGTCCCTATTCCTTTGTCTCCATTTTTTCTTTTTTCTTTTGCCCTACCCAGGTACGTGGGGAGTTTCTTGCCTTTTGAGATGTCTGAGGTTTTCTGTCAGCCTTCAGTAGGTGTTCTGTAGGCGTTGTTCCACATGTAGATGTAGTTTTGATGTATTTGTGGGGAGGAAAGTGATCTCCTCGTCTTACTCCTCCACCATCTTGAAGGTCTCCCCCATAATTATTAATACCCCAAAATAATTGGATTTGACAATAAGATGAATCACATTTTTAGATTAAAACATGTTAAAATAAATAAGAAAAAGCTGGCATGTGTGTAACATTTTTAATTTTCCTATGCAAAGTGGAAATAGAGTCACAGATATAGAAAACAAACTTACGGTTACCAGGGAGGAAAGAAGGAGGGAAGGATAAATTGGGAAATTGGGATTGACATATACACACTACTACATATAAAATAGATAACTAATATGGACCTACTGTATAGCACAGGGAACTCTACTCAACACTCTGTAATGGCCTATATGGGGAAAGAATCTAAAAAAGAGTGGATATATGTATATGTATAACTGACTCACTTTGCTGTACACCTGAAACTAATACAACACTGTAAATCAACTATACTATAATAAAATTTTTAAAAAAAGAGATCATATCAAAAAAAACAACATTAATGTACTTTTTCATTTAAAAGGTAAGTTTAACTATATGGAAACATCATTAAGTTGAGACAGTTAAATGACGTGTTTTCTCTGTAACCTTTTAAAGATGTAATTAATATTCCTCTCGGGCTATATTTTCTTTCAGGTAACTTGCGGTTATTTAGTAAATCACTATTTCCAAAGTTTGTAGCTTTGTATTTCTCTTTTAATCTTCTACACTGACCCTTACTCCCAGATTTCCTTGATGCCCTTTTGTCTGCTAGTGTGTTCCTACCATTTGGATGCTTTATTGATCTCTTAGGGATAATTACAGATAATAAAGAGAGAAAGAAGGAATAATTTCTTTTACTTTAGAGTCCCACTGTCTTTCATGTATTTATTGGTGAATATCTGCACAAGAAACCTCTATTGAAAAAAAGAAACTGGGGATTATATAAAATATTCTTTTGTAATAGTATAGTATTTTTTTAACTTTTCAAAGAATTAAGATATAAATTTTGACCTTTTTTCCAAACATGAGCATCTTTGTTAATATTATATAGCATACCAGACTAATTTTTTCCCATACACTTTTATTAAGCTTTTTTCCTGTCTGCACCTCTGAATTCATTCTACTTGTTTCAAAAAAATTTTTTAACATCTTTATTGGAGTATAATTGCTTTACATTGTTGTGTTAGTTGCTGCTGTATAACAAAGTGAATCAGCTATATGTACACATATATCCCCATATCCCCTCCCTCTTGCATCTCCCTCCCACCTTCCCTAACCCACCCCTCTAGGTGGTCACAAAGCACTGAGCTGATCTCCCTGTGCTATGTGGCTGCTTCCCACTAGCTATCTATTTTATATTTGGTAGTGTATATACATCAATGCCACTCTCTCACTTCGTCCTAGGTTACCCTTCCCCCTCCTCATGTCCTCAAGTCCATTCTCTACTTCTGAGTCTTTATTCCTGTCCTGTCCCTAGGTTCTTTTTTTTTTTAGATTCCATATATATGTGTTAGCATACGGTATTTGTTTTTCTCTTTCTGACTTACTTCACTCTGTATGACAGACTCTAGGTCCATCCACCTCACTACAAATAACTCATTTAGTTTCTCTTCATGGCTGAGTAATATTCCATTGTATATATGTGTCACAACTTCTTTATCCATTCATCTGTCAATGGACACTTAGGTTGCTTCCATGTCCTGGCTATTGTAAATAGTGCTGCAATGAACATTGTGGTACATGACTCTTCTTGAATTATGGTTTTCTCAGGGTATATGCCCAGTAGGGGGATTGCTGGGTCATATGTATACCAGACTACTTTTAATTGTAATGTGTTTTCTGGCCATCAATCACCAACTCATTATGCTAAGGATTAAGTCACTATGACAATGATCACAACGTGAACACAACTATGTTTTTCATAACTATAATTTTTACACACTGCTGCATGTCATTCCAGTGATCCAAATCTTACAAAAACATAATAGCTAAATATATTAATACTCCATATCAATAATCTTATCTCTCCATTAAAAATAATAAATTGGACTTACCTGGTGGCACAGTGGTTAAGAATCTGCCTGCCAATGCGGGGGACACAGATTCAAGCCCTGGTCCAGGAAGATCCCACATGCCTTGGAGCAACTAAGCCCGTGCATCACAACTACTGAGCCTGTGCTCTAGAGCCCACGAGCCGCAACATCTGAGCCCACGTGCTTAGAGCCCATGCTCCGCAACAAGAGAAGTCACCAATGAGAAGCCCATGCACCGCAACGAAGAGTAGCCCCTGTTCGCCTCAAGTAGAGAAAGCCCGCATGCAGCGACAAAGACCCAACGCAGCCATAAATAAATTAAAAAAAAAATTTAACCACAAAGCCAGCCATGCCAGGACACAATGCTGCCCACCAGTGTGCCAGCACCCATTGCACAAGGCAGGGCTCTTTGCCATAAGGTCTTAGAAATATTTTTTGGATATGTCTCCTCAGGCAAGGGAAACAGAAGCAAAAAATAAACAAATGGAACTATAACAAACTAAAAATCTTTGCACAGCAAAAGAAATTATCAATAAAACAAAAAGTCTGCCTAGTGAATGGGAGAAGACATTTGCAAACAATATATTCAATAAGGGGTTAATATCCAAAATATACAAAGAACTCATACAACTCAAAATTTAAAAAAAACCAACAATCTAATTTAAAAATAGGCAGAGAACCAGAATAGACGTTTTTCCAAAGAAGACATACAGATAGATGGCCAACAAGCACATGAAAAGATGCTCAACATCACTAATTATTAGGAAAATGCAAATCAAAACCACAGTGAGCTATCAGCCCATACCTGTCAGAATAGCTATAATATTTTCAAGAAGACAACAAATAACAAGTGTCGGCGAGGATATGGAGAAAAGAGAACCCTTGTACACTGTTGGTGGGAATGTAAAAGGTGCAGTCACTATTGAACACCGCATGGAGATTCCTCAAAAACTAAAAAAACAGGGCTTCCCTGGCAGTCGAGTAGTTGGGACTCTGCGCTTCCACTGCAGGGGCACGGGTTCAATTCCCTGGTTGGGGAACGAAGATTCTGCATGCCATGCGGTGTGGCCAAAAAAAAAAATAAATAAACAAACTAACAAACAAAAAAACTATAATATGATCCAGCAATTCCACTCTTGGGTATTTATTCAAAGAAAACAAAAGCAGTAATTCAAAAATATATATGCACATACATGCACCCCTATGTTCACTGTAACATTATTTACAATAGCTAAGATATTAAGTGTCAATCAATAGATAAATGGATAAAGAAGATGTGATGTATATATGCAATGGAATATTACTTAACCATAGAAAAGAATGAAAACTTTCCATTTTCAACAACATGGATAGACCTAGTGGGTATTATGCTAAGTGAAATGAGTCAGAGAAAGACAACTACCGCATGATTTCACTTATATGTGGAATGTGAAAAACAAAAGAAATGAACAAACATAACAAAACAGAAGCACAGTCATAGATACAGAGAGCAAAGAGATGGTTGCCAGAGGGGAGGGGGACAGGGGAGGAGAGAAATAGGTGAGGAAGATAAAGAGGTATAATCTCCCAGTGACAAAATAAATGAGTACAGACTTCTTAAAGGTTGAAGCTTAAAAACCATCTTGTTTCAGGGTGCCTTAAATATTTTTGTCAGATGTATAGAAAATTTTAAGCAAGGAAAGCTTTGCGATATAGAAAAGTGACTTTTTTGTATCTGTAGAGAGGGACTATCTTCTCCTTTTGCGGAGATTGCTTTCATGGAAACACTAAAATGCCTTTTGTTTTAAAGCCAAGAAGTGGATATTAAAAGAAAGAAGGCCAGCAAGAGAAGTATACATTTCTATAACATAGAAAAGAAAGGGCCAGAGGGGATTATTAACAAATAGCATATAGGCTATATAATTTTCTGCACCTACACTAACTATATGGTATATATTAAGTGTTCCAATGATCCCGCTTTCCCCTTGAGCATCTTCCTCACTGGCTGCAATAATGTCTAAATTTAGAGACAGCATTTTTTTTATTCTTCGGTATTGCACATGGAAGATTTATGTACAAGACATGCCAGTCAACTGAAAGGGGTAACACATTAATACTTTGATACCCATAAATACAATATAACAGATATGCTCATCAGATTAATTGGCCATCAGGTATTAAGAAATGGGTTGACAAAACAGAAGGAGGGACATCATATGAAGGAGGGGCAAAAGAATAATACAATTCTGGTACTTGTTTAATAATGTGTCAGAGAGAAGGAAAGACTGAAATACAGGGCAATAATGGATCATTTGGTAGTTATACGACAGCAAAAGAAAAATGGTTCTGTGTAAGAAGAAATGATAATGGTTAATGGAGGGTAGATGGGGCTGACATAGAAATAAGATACAAACTTTAACATTTTGCTTAAAACTGACCCTGCTCATTTTATTTCAGATCATCATATTTTATTCCAACCAAACTTTACTACTCTAAGAGTTAAGACTAATATGCTCTTAATTAAGAAAATACCAATGTGCGTAGAATTAGTATGTAACTATATGAGGTTTTGGAATGTAACTGTATGAATTTTGTCTTCATCAATTTATGCTGATAACATCACTTTATTAGAACTGGACGAGAGCTATGTAAAGGATAGCCTGTTGCTTATTTACTCCTTTGGCTTGTTTTATTTTTTTAATATCATATTTATTTATAGAGAAGTTGCTAGTTATACAAGACTTCTTAAGTGTACCTCACTGAAATGAAGTAGGCCCAGGAAGAAAAATGTGTTTGTGTCAGAAGATACATAATTAACACATGGAATGTAGGCTCTGTTATCCTTTTTTCTTTTTATTAACATCTTTATTAGAGTATAATTGCTTTACAATGGTATGTCAGTTTCTGCTTTATAACAAAGTGAATCAGTTATACATATACATATGTCCCCGTATCTCTTCCTTCTTGCATCTCCCTCCCTCCCACCCTCCCTATCCCACCCCTCTAGGTGGTCACAAAGCACCAAGCTGATCTCCCTGTGCTATGCAGCTGCTTCCCACTAGCTATCTATTTTACGTTTGGTAGTGTATATATGTCCATGCCACTCTCTCACTTTGTCCCAGCTTACCCTTCCCCCTCCCCATATCCTCAAGTCCATTCTCTAGCAGGTCTGTGTCTTTATTCCCGTCTTGCCCCTAGGTTATTCTGACCATTTTCTTTTTTTTTTTAGATTCCATATATATGTGTTAGCATATGGTATTTGTTTTTCTCTTTCTGACTTACTTCACTCTGTATAACAGTCTCTAGGTCCATCCACCTCACTACAAATAACTCAGTTTTGTTCCTTTTTATGGCTGAGTAATATTCCATTGTATATATGTGCCACATCTTCTTTATCCATTCATCTGTCAATGGACACTTAGGTTGCTTCCATGTCCTGGCTATTGTAAATAGAGCTGCAATGAACATTTTGGTACATGACTCTTTTTGAATTATGGTTTTCTCAGGGTATATGCCCAGTAGTGGGATTGCTGGGTCGTATGGTAGTTCTATTTGTAGTTTTTTAAGGAACCTCCATACTGTTCTCCATAGTGGCTGTATCAATTTACATTCCCACCAACAGTGCAAGAGGGTTCCCTTTTCTCCACACCCTCTCCAGCATTTATTGTTTTTAGATTTTTTGATGATGGCCATTCTGACCGGTGTGAGATGATACCTCATTGTAGTTTTGATTTGCATTTCTCTAATGATTAATGATGTTGAGCATTCTTTCATGTGTCTGTTGGCCATCTGTATATCTTCTTTGGAGAAATGTCTATTTAGGTCTTCTGCCCATTTTTGGATTGGGTTGTTTGTTTTTTTGTTATTGAGCTGCATGAGTTGCTTGTATGTTTTGGAGATTAATCCTTTGTCGGTTGCTTCATTTGCAAATATTTTCTCCCATTCTGAGGGTTGTCTTTTCATCTTGTTTATGGTTTCCTTTGCTGTGCAAAAGCTTTTAAGTTTCATTAGGTCCCATTTGCTTATTTGTGTTTTTATTTCCATTTCTCTAGGAGGTGGGTCAAAAAGGATCTTGCTGTGATTTATGTCATAGAGTGTTCTGCCTATGTTTTCTTCTAAGAGTTTGATGGTGTCTGGCCTTACATTTAGGTCTTTAATCCACTTTGAGTTTATTTTTGTGTATGGTATTAGGGAGTGTTCTAATTTCATTCTTTTACATGTAGCTGTCCAGTTTTCCCAGCACCACTTATTGAAGAGGCTGTCTTTTCTCCACTGTATATTCTTCAGGCTCTGTTATCTTCATTGTTCTATCTTTTCTCTGGTCTCACAAACTGAGTTTTGTACTTTGATGGTAAATTTCAATGGAAAACTAGTATAATTGCTTGGAAGCTTTGGAGAGTCAAAAATGCAACATAACCCCTTTCAGTCAGACTGATCCAAAACCCAACACACTATTAGATTTTCTATACACAGACCAGGTGCCTGGCCGGTATTGCCAGAGCTGCCACCAGTTAGGAAGCTATAAATCGAGAATTTTTCCACTTGACAATATTAAATACCATATTGTTTTTCACCCCAAGTTAGGTTGTAAGCCCTGGAAAAATTCAAACTTGTAAATTTTTGTTATCTTTCAAGGAAGAGCCAGTGATGCTCTGTTAGAAAAGTGACTGTATTTAAGCAATGGATAAAACATTCTTAAGGGAATTTTGGTTTATATTGTTAAGATGCACCATTATCCTACACATTTGGTTGCTGATCTTCAGCATAAATGTGTGTGTGTGTCAAGTGTTTAATACTCCACATTCTTAAAAGTAAAGAATGTGACATGTGCTATAATATCCTAGAATGAGAGGAAGGGTTTCTCCAAAAGACCATCTGTGTGCTAGCAGGAATCAAAGTCGTTTGTTGTTCTTCTTTTTTTTTTGGCTTGCAGGACCTTAGTTCCCCGACCAGGGATTGAACCCAGACCCTCGGCAGTGAAAGCGTGGATCCTAACCACTGGACCACCAGGGGAGTCCCAAAGTATTTTGTTGTTTGCCATTACTCTTAATGTACTAAAATTCAGGGCTTGATATTTTTTTTAAGTTATACTGATTCCATGATCTACAGTGTCAGAAAGCCCAGCCTATTAGCCTTATGCTTATCTGTGCTTTCTGAGTGTGCTTCTCACATTGCCAGCCATTTCATAAACAGACTCTATTTGTCAAAATACAGACATGGGAAGATATCAAATCACTGTGTTGTCCACCTGAAACTAATATAATATTGTAAGTCAACTATACTTCAATTAAAAAATACAGACATGGGAGCTGTAGATTGATATTCATCACATGTGCTGAAAAATTTGTTGATGTGGACATTTTATTGAAAGCATCTGCAACACCATCTTGAAATATTTTTAAATGATATATTAATAAGTCATAAAGGATTGCTTCAAGTTTATTAACTGATTCATTTTCCTCAAGCAAACTTATGTTTACTCTCTGAATAAAAAAGAAAAAAGAAATCTCTTTGACACTAGCTGCCATCTCATTCCCTGGAGCTAGCTTTGTAAACAACTGCTGGTTCTGACCCTTTACTGCGTGCATTTACAAAACTAGTAATTTTTTTAACAGGTATTGTGTGCCAGGCACTGTTATGCACTGGGGATATAGCAGTAAACAAGGCAGGTAGTCAGGAAGTCAAATGTTATTATAATCTAGCGACTCCGCAAGATAGTTTATAACATGCAAACACACACACACAAAAATATAGTTGGCATAAAGCCACAAAACAGCAAATTGTCACTTCAACTAGTGAGTCTAAGTTCAGTCCCACGGGCAAATAATTTCCTGGCTCCTTGAAACGAAACAAAAAATAACTCTAGAAGTAAAGAAATTTGAGTGATGGGGGTGACCTAGAGAAGCTCTCAGCCTGGAATAATACAACCTGCACAAGCCAGGGAAACATGTAAATAGGAAGATGTTGTTGGTATGCTCAACCAGAATGGTGAGATAAAAACTGGGGCAGAAAAGACACAATCTTAGTCACACTATACTAAATATTTTGCCAATACACTAGTGAAAGGTATTAATAGTTAACAACAGAAGCAGTGAAATACATACGGCAATTACTATCATTCTATTATTTCACATTTGTATATGATCGATTCAAGCCTAATACTTTTAATTTTATGGGAAATTCACTTGCCTCCCCCAGACTTATGCAAATATTCCAGAAAGTTTATTCTCATGGTAAATTCTTGTTCTCAGTACTTTCCACTAGCAAACTCTAGATCACATTTTACTGCTGTTGTCTCCTTTTGTTACATGATGTGCAGATGTGCAACTCAGTCTGTATTCCTTGATTATTGAAAAAAAATCACTTGCTTACATTACCTGTGTATGTAGCATACTTCACAGAAAGTTTTGAGCCATGAAGGTTTATATTGAACAGTATCCTAAATTTAGATGTTAATTTCTGATCGCAAAAGTTTTTTAAACCTCCTTTATTGGTATTTTTCCCACTGGCCACCGTTCTCAGGATATAGGTTCTTAAAAAAATTGCTGAGTTCTTCGAAGGAAAACTAGGCATTGTATAAGTACACACGTTTCTGAGTTTTCTGATACTATGGGGTTGCTCTACCTTTCTTAGTCTGAGCTCTTTCACAACTCTGTTAGTCATAGAAGATGAATATCAATTCAAATGATTCTTATCCATAGACATACAAATGAATTTTGTTCCTTAGAAATGCAGTTGAAACTTCCCACTATAAATGAGTTTTACATCATGTCATAAATGTTGGTTCTTTGAATTCTCTTTTGAACTACTTGTAACATCTTACTGTTTCCCTTATTAATTAATGAGTTAAATAATATCTTTGACATATGTTCATTTTATATTTATGTGAGAGTCATAATCTTAACCTCTTTTGAAACTTAACCTTTAACAGGCTACAGAACAATTTGCTAATTTTTTTCTTTCCCTTCAAGATAACTCATCTCTCCCTGATCCTCCATTTTCTGGAATCCTTTGCAATTACTATCAGAGACACAATTACCTTTAGTCCCCTTGTGTATGCAAAGACTCATTATTGTGCATCATTTGATAGAAGACCATAATATCTGAGTTTCAACTTTTAGTATCAGAAACGAATTTGAAGAAATTGCAAAATTCCTTTCACTTTTCTCTCTCCCCAACTGGTCTCTGTAATTTGAAAAGAGCACTACATATTTTTACTTCCTACAGATATGGATTATGCCATGACTGTTAGAAACCAGAATGAGCAACTATGCAGTTTGATTTTTTTACTCTGCTGTATACCTGTAGAATACACTAAAGTTTAAGCTGTTGGGTATTTGTATATGATTCATTCCATAGAATACAATAAGTACTTCTTAACTAATTCTTATTATATTACTTTAATGATTTCTAGAATTAAAAGACTCTAGATAGCTAGTGGAAAGCAGCCGCATAGCACAGGGAGATCAGCTCGGTGCTTTGTGACCACCTAGAGGGGTGGGATAGGGAGGATGGGAGGGAGGGAGACACAAGAGGGAAGAGATATGGGAACATATGTATATGTATAACTGATTCACTTTGTTATCAAGCAGAAACTAACACACCATTGTAAAGCAATTATACTCCAATAAAGATGTTTAAAAAAAAAAAAAAAGACTCTCTGTCACTCATAAGGAGATGTCCTTAGCCAGGGGCCCACAAATACAAACCAACAATCAAAATAAAATAAGGTACATCCTTTTCTAACATTTTTTCTTTTCTCTTATGGAAACCATCTCTAGGGTGACTCATGACCATTATGATTCCAGGTATTAAGAAATCTGACTACAAAGTTGAGATCTGTATCATTCTGCAAAGTCATAAAAAGTTATGGATTAATCATAACTTTACACTTTGGAACATTATTCATCTATGGTTAGAAGCTCAAACTTTAAAGTTAGAGAGTGTGTATACTCATAGGAAAGAACAACCAACAGGATGGCTGAAATCTCACGTGAACTGAAAACGTGTTTTGTGCAATTGTAATCATCAGTATACCTGAACCCACATCAATCTTCACTCTGGCCATAAACACGGTAGCTGTATAACAGTAATGAAAAATGTAATGAAAAAAAGGAAAATGTTAAAACATATTTAACTTTTATAGATATTCTCTTCCTTTAAGTAATTTACTATTAAATAAAACCTAAAAGAGTATAAAGATGTAAACATGGAGATAATATTAAGAATAATAGTCTCTTAAGACAAAGAGGCATCTTTGTATCTTTGTATCTTCCTAGCTCCTTCAAATATATTTAAAGGGAAAATATAAACTATTTTGGCTTAAGAGCAGCTGCAAAAAATTTATCCAGTGCTCAAAAAACATGAAGAGACACCTTAAATCTTGGATTAGCATAAGAAGTGCTCCTTTAAAAAGTAGAGCCGTTTTCTACTTCTTAGAAAATCTAAGAAAAAATTCATTATTCAAGTTATAAAACCTATGATTATATTTATCTTTTAAACTTTCACAAAGGAAATTTTCCTAGTGTTAATGAAAATGAGAAACTGGGATTGAAATGTTATATTATGATAGTCAAAAATGAACTGCAAATAAATTATACAGATTCAAGATTCTATTAATGCAAAAATATGTAATTGGGTCATTATTATTTATAAAATACAACACCAAATGAAACGTTTAGCTTAAAATACTTATTGTATCCTCACAGCATACAGTGAACTGGGAATTAACTGTCCGTTTCTTTCATTAATATAAATAGAAAAAACAAATAATATGAAATCCAAAGGGGAAAAATGAACAACACATAGACTGGGTCAGTCTATGTGCAGACTGTGACACAGCTGACTCAATAATTCCAAATCTTAAAAAATCTGCACTGTTGGTCACAGCTGAACTAATCATGCAATAAGCTGCACAGATCATAAAGACGGCCAAGATAATCATATGGGTCAGGAGGGTGGCCCATCCAGTTTGCTTATGTGAATATGATCAGAATGAAAAGAAGTTGGCCACAATGAAAGAAATTACCTAGTAATGTAGATCAAAGCAGATAATCAGCATGGATAATTCAGGCCTGAATACAGACGCAGAATATAGACTATGACTTTCCACAATAGTTCCAGCTAACCCTGTTTTGATCAACCATGTATGTTGATCTTCCAAAAGGATTTTCTTATGCAGGGATAACTTGGAAGTTTCCAGAAAAACTGACTATCAAAAACATAACATCTCTTATCAGGATTGGTTATTTTTTCTTTTAAATCATTAGCATGGAAAGTATTCTGTTTTCCTTTTCTCAACATTACACACACACATACACACACATGCACAACCATAATATTCCTACTCTTTGGTGCTGTCTTAGAAAAGAAAACTAGGCCCAGAGCCAGAAACAATCTTAATGTTATTATTCAAATCTATAAAATATTCATGTGGTTTAGGAAATTTAAAAATTCAGAACTGATTTTTAAAAGACCATTTCTTCTGGGCAGCCATATTTACCAAAATGAATTTTTTTCTTTGTTGAGTCTACGAAAATCAGCATGTTTTTTCCCTAAGGTAAAATTGGCATACAATAAAAAACACATATCTAAAGTGAACAGATCTATAAGCCTTGACAAAAGCATATATGGGTATAATCCATACAGCCATCAAGATATTGACAATGTTGATTTTTTACTCAAGCCCTGTGATCCTGTGAAGAGACATAATTAAAGAAATCTCCCCACCCATTTGTGTTCCAGGAAATGGCTTATTGAAAATAAACAAACTTTGCTATATGACTTGACTAAGACTCGTGAATGCTCCCCTTGTTTACTTATGGCAAAGCCAAACACAGACCCTCCAAATTTCCATTCTTTGCCCCATAAATGATTAGCCAAACTGTTTTGTCCCCACTGATCAGTCGGAACCAAGTGTTGATAACTGAACTTTGGTTAAGTTTCTCTCTTTCCCTAGGCCCCTTTACTTTAACCCATTCTCACCCTGTACCAGCATACAGTCCCTCCTTAATGGCCCCTTCTGAGAACAGACTGACTTCAGGGTAAATCTTTTTCTGCTCTATTGTCCAGTCACACCACTCTTTCTCATCCCATTTTCCCCCACCTGGTTCTTTCTAGCCCGAGCCTCACTTACTCCTCCCTATAAAGAAAAGCCCTTCCTGCCTAAATGGTCTTATGGTCTAAGGATTCCCGCTATTGCAATCATCCCCCTCTCCTTATTGCAATAAATCTTTTCAAATAGTCTCTCCTGACCAAAGTCTGGATTTGTCTTTACTTGACAGTTGTTGGTGCCATGACTCCTATGGAAATTGGGTCTCACTTACAGACTCCCACCATCTCTCCCAAAAAAGGTACCTATGAGTCTTTTGAACTCCTCTCCTGTTTCGTAATTCAACTGTCCTCTGATGAGCTCCACCCTCAAACCAGTGTCCCGGACACCCTATCTGTTGTAAGGAGTTACTCTGATTCCTTTAGGCAAAGAAACTTTTTCTTTGGCCCTTCTATGTGGCCTATTCTGGTTTTTCCTCTGCTCTCCAGTTTCAGGATTGTGTGAGGGAATTTCCTTGGGGAGGTTGGAGTGGGGATTTTCTCTAACTAGGGAACTGTGCAAAAAAATTAATCAAGCAGTACTATCTACTGTTTACTGTCTCATTTAAGATATTACCTCTGATTTCATTTTCTAATCATGAATAAATCTATCAGTTGCCCATCCTCCTTCCCTCCCATTGGGTATATGCTTTGCCATTACAGCACTAACTCCATTAAATATGTCTATAGCATTATTTCATTAAGGTTAACTTGGAACTGCAATGACGCTGTGGAGTTCTTGGGATATCCCCAGATTTGTTCATCTCTGAGGGGAGCCTTGAATCCTGGGAATCCAAAACTCCCTCGAAACAATTTCTTTATTTCTCATGGTATAAGGAAGCTGAAAAATTACTTTTTCCGTCTAAGCTTAATAAGGCCATTTAGCAGTATCAGTCCACCTTATCTGATACTACTCAACCTCTGAAAAATCATCTGCCAGCCTCAACTGTTGCTCTCTTACCCACTCCAAATTCAAAGGCACTTACATCTTCCTCAATCCCCTCTCCTTCTTCCTCAGCTCCTCCAAAACTGTTTCTGTCTCCTTTACTTCCAGGTCCCAACTCTCCTTGCATTTATCTGCCTTTCCCTAAACCTAACACTACTATGCCAGTGCTGTCATATCCTATAATTATTCAAGACCTTGATCTTGCTCCCACAGTGCTGGGTTCCAAACAATAATAAGCAGCAGAACCTCGATTGCCATTCCCCCCACAAAAAGTCATATTTAAACCTTGGTCTCAAGCTGACTTGTATGCTATTATAAAGGATTTCCCTTATCCAAGAAAGAATGGGGATGAATTTTCTATGAAATTTAAGTTAGTGTTAGTGGTATATTTTCCAGCGCTTCCTGATCTGTGCCAATTAGTCCAACTTCTCAGAGGACATGAAGATACCACCATATGGTCCTATGGCCTTAAGGCCAAATATGTCAAAATTAATGAAGACTTGCAATTAAACCAAAATACACCCAAAACCTATCACAGAGATAAAGAAATTGGAGAAAAAATTTTTAGATTCCATTCCCACCTAAAAGCAACTGGTCAAAGATTCAGGAGTGCAGACAGCAAGGAGATGGATCAGTCTCTAACTATAGACACCACTTGGAAAACATCTGGAAGGATTATTCAGGTCTAATCCTAAATGATCACATGACATTCACTTTAGTCACCAGTTTTGGTAACTCCCATGCTGAAATGAGAGAGTGTATTCAAGACTGCATTAATTGGCAAAATGCCATTCTCTCTGATATTCGTGCTTTAACAAAATGCCATGAAGATAGTATAAAACTAAACCTATACAACATTTACTCACAACTCTCCAACTGAAACCACTTGAAGGCAATCATGCAAAGGACTTCAAGCCATCCTCAGCTTCCCTTCAATTTCCCATAGGTCAAAAAAACTGTAGATACTGTAAAAAAAAAAATGGACATTGGACTAAAGATTAACCAAAAGGAAAAAGAATCCAAGTCTTGATGACTCCCTCAAAGGGATCTGCTTCTATCTGTCCCCAAATACCCTTAAACACACTGGATGAAATAATAACCCAAATCAGTGGGCACCCAACAACCTTTCTAGTAGACACTGGAGCCACTCATTCCACCCTTAACCTTCAAAATTCCCCACCATGATCTCTTGGAGTACACAAAACATCTTGGTGGTGGGGTTAGATAACTTATCACATGATTCACCCCTTTCTAAACTACTTTATGTATCTCTTGGACTCCATGATATCCAACATAGATTTTTGTTAATTCCACAACCCCTGTTAATCTGTCAGGTAGATATTTACTTTCTAATTGAAATGTTAATATTTATGTTCTCCTGAAGACTTGGAATCCTTTCCTACTTCCTCTGTCCTCTAAGAACTTTGATATGTCACTCCAACTTCCTTGCTGTCCTCATACTTCCCCAATCCTTTGATAGTCTCTGCATTCAGAATATGTTCACTCATATTCTTGAGTCCCTTTCAGATACAGGATCAAGTTACACAATATATTTAGAAACCAGAGCCCTTGAAAGTGGAAATAGAAACCACTATGTCCCTCCCTAAGCTACCCCAGTATCCTTTAAAATCTAAAGCAATTGAAGGCTTAAGACCTATTATTTAAGGAATTCCTAACAAAGGACTCCGGTCCCTACTCTAGTTTCTGCAACACCCCTATTCTCCCATGAAAAAGACTAAAAATAAAGGACATGAATTAAGTTTCAAACCTGTGGGCCATGAATAGAACAGTAAAACTTAGATTCCCTTTCGTTCCAAATTTAAGAGGCTTCTCACATCTTTATCTGCAGATACCATTACTACACTCTTGTTGATGTGTGTTCAAGTTTCTTCAGTATATTCCTCCACCATGATTCCCAAGACTTCCCTTCACCTTGGAAAATCAACAAGGTACTTGGACTGTTTTGCCTCGGAGGTTTATGGAAGCTCCTACCTATTTTCCCTCGGACATTAAATGCAAATTTAAAGGTTTTGCTTTTCCCATGTAATTCAACACTCATTTAATATGTATAGGACCTCACTCTGCTCCAGTAGAATTGATAATTCATTGACAGATATCCAATACCTATTAGAAGCTCTGGCTTGAAACGGCATAAGGTTTTGAGAAACAAAACACAACACTACTGTAGTCCTCAGGCTCATTATCTAGGACATGATATCTTCCCTGAGGGAAAAATTCTGTCCCCAGAATGTACCAAAGCCATTCTCAATTAGCCTTTATTTGAACTGAACAGACATCTTCTGGGCTTTCTGTGATTGGCTATTGTAGGATGTTGATTCCTAATTTCTCTACTATAGCATCTCCTTTACATGACTACAGAAACAATGTCTGAATGTAAAGAGTGGTCTCAATCTCTGAATAGCATTTGAAGCCTTAAAAATCTCCTTTTCCTCTGCCTCTAAATTGGGGCTCCCAAATCCCTTGCTCCTTTCTCTATTTGTTCATGAGAGAGAAGGACATACTTTAGGCAACTCAGAAACATAATGGGAACCAGAGGCACTTTGGAGACTTCAGCCTCATTATAGATCTGTGCTCACAACACAGTTGATAAGCTAGATTGTACCTTGAATATTTATACACCCCATGTAGTCCAAAACTTTCACCTGACTGAAACTAGGCAACAGTTTTCTACTTTTCCCCTTATCTCTTCTGAGATCCTTTTGCTTTCTATTTCTAACATTACTATCCACTCCTTCTTACATTTCTATCCAGCATTATTAAACTCTTAATCCCACTAAACTTCTTACTCTTCTGACTGAAGAGCAATCACATAACTGCATTGCAGACACTCAGACTTAAACCCTTCCCTACCTTGGTCTTGCTGAAATTCCTTTTGTAGATCCAGATCTCATTCTCTTTGCAAATAGTTCATACCTCTACACATCAGAAGGGTGTTTCCAGGTAAGATACGCCATTACAAATTTCCAAAACCCTGTAGAATATGAGCTCCTACCCAATGTAAAATCAACTCAGGTAGCAAAGCCTGCACTTTAGCTAAGGATAGAAGAGTTAATGTCTACACAAACAGGACATACACTTCTGGAGTAGTACATGACTTTGGTATGCTATGGAAAGCAAAGGAATTTATGACTACAGTTGGAACACCAATTAAAAATGGGAAATAGGTGGTCGACCTTCTAAAGGCCTTATTATTACCACAAGAGGTGGTTATATATTCAAAATCAATATAGGCAATAAAACACTGAGATAAGAGAAACTCTTTAGCTTATAATATGTAAGTTAGTGGTTTATAAATCTGTCTCAATCCCATTGCAATCAGACAAGATATGATTTATTCCACTTATCACCTGATCCTCTAATCAAGGAAATCAAAATCTCTTCTTATAAGGTTCCTGAGGAAGAAAAGGCTAATTGGAAACAAGATGGGGTTATTTTATCCACTCAGATGAGATTCTGGGACACCTAGAAGACCATTTCAACTCTCTTCAGTCCCTTGCTCAAAATTTATTCTATGACCTTCACAAGATTACTCATCATGGGAAAAATAACAACTCCTCCATTACCATTGGTGGGTAGGGCTTCCCTGGTGGTGCAGTGGTTAAGAATCTGCCTGCCAATGCAGGGGACACAGGTTCAAGCCCTGGTCCGGGAAGATCCCACATGCCGTGGAGCAACTAAGCCTGTGTGCCACAACTGCTGAGCCTGCACTCTAGAGCCCGTAAGCCAAAACTGCTGAGCCCTTGTGCCACAACTACTGAAGCCCGCACGCCTAGATCCCCTGCTCTGCAACAAGAGAAGCCACCGCAATGAGAACCCCCGCACTGCAACAAAGAGTCGCCCCTGCTCACCGCAACTAGAGGAAGCCCATGCACAGCAATGAAGACCCAATGCAGCCAAAAATAAATAAATAAAATAAATAAATTTATTTAAAAACCCCCAAAACATTGGTGGGTAAACTTCATTCCTTACCTAGAAAAAGTGGTACTCTTGCCTTATCTGCCAAAAAACCCATAACCTTAGCAAAGCTGTAAAGGTAGAGCTAGGAAGAGAGCTATATATACATTGTAAGATGTTTAGCAACATGCCTGATCTCTACCTATTAAATGCCAGTAGCATGTGCCACTGCCCCCCACTGCGATAATCAAAAATGTCTCCAAGTATTGCCAATGTTCCCAGGGTGGGCAGAGAACAATTGTCTCAAACTGACAGCCACTAACTTATGGATTGAGGTTTGCCCATGATGTTGGGTGTACCAGTAGTTCATTCCTTTTTAATAATGAGTAGTGTTCTTTTGATGGACAAACAATATAGTCTTTAAATTTTCTACTCCTTTTGGTGGATATTGGTGTCATTTCCCCATTTTAGCTATTTTGAAAAAAATCTGCTATGATCATATTTCAAACAGTTTTTTTTCAACTATAATCTCTTCAAATATTTTCTCAGTCCCTTTCTTTTTCTCCTCTTCTTCTGGGACCCCTATAATTCGAATGTTGGTGCGTTTAATGTTGTCCCAGAGGTCGCTGAGACTGTCCTCAATTCTTTTCATTCTTTTTCTTTATTCTGCTCTGCGGTAGTTATTTCCACTATTTTATCTTCCAGGTCACTTATCCGTTCTTCTGCCTCAGTTATTCTGCTCTTGATTCCTTCTAGACAATTTTTAATTTCAGTCATTGTGTTGTTCATCCTTGTTTGTTTGCTCTTTAGTTCTTCTAGGTACTTGTTAAATGTTTCTTGTATTTTCTGCATTCTATTTCCAAGATTTTGGATCATCTTTACTATCATTGCTCTGAATTCTTTTTCAGGTAGACTGCCGATTTCCTCTTCATTTGTTTGGTCTGGTGAGGTTTTATCCTGCTCCTTCATCTGCTGTGTGTTTCTCTGTCTTCTCATTTTGCTTAATTTACTGTGTTTGGGATCTCCTTTTCGCAGGCTGCAGGTTCGTAGTTCCCACTATTTTTGGTGTCTGCCCCCAGTGGCTAAGGTTGGTTCAGTGGGTTGTGTAGGCTTCCTGGTGGAGGGGACTGGTGTCTGTGTTCTGATGGATGAGGCTGGATCTTATCTTTCTGGTGGGCAGTACCACATCTGGTGGTGTGTTTTGGGGTGTCTGTGACCTTACTATGATTTTAGGGAGCCTCTCTGCTAATGGGTGGGGCTGTGTTCCTGTCTTGCTAGTGGTTTGGCATACGGTGTCCAGCACTGTAGCGTGCTAGTTGTTGAGTGGAGCTGTGTCTTAGCGTTGAGATGGAGATCTCTGGGAGAGCTCTCACCAATTGATATTACTTGGGCCGGGAAGTCTCTGGTGGTCAATGTCCTGATCTCAGCTCTCCCATTTCAGGCTCAGGCCTGACACCAGGCCAGAGCACCAAGACCCTCTCAGCCACATGGTTCAGAAGAAAAAGGAGAAAAAAGGCAAGAAAGAAAGAAAAAAATAAAATAAATTTATTAAAATAACTGCCACTCTGAGGTGTTCTTGGCACCTGGGGGTCAAGCCCCAGGCCCCGGGGTCTCCAGTGAGGCCGGCGCTGCCTGTGATTCCCCGAGCACCTCGCCACGCTTGGCTGCCTGAGGTGGAACTGCGCCCGGTAAAGCACAGAGGCCCTGCTGTCAGCGGTCACTGCACAGGCACCGCCTCTCTGCCTCAGCTCCGCGTCAGCTCTCAGCCCTGAGATGAGCGCTCGGCTGGGATGCAAATGCGGGCCAAATATGGGAAAGGAAATAGTCAATCAAGTCCAGGAAGCACAGAGAGTCCCATACAGGATAAACCCAAAGAGACAAACATCAAGACACATATTAATCAAACTATCAAAAATTAAATACAAAGAAAAAACACTAAAAGCAGCAAGGGAAAAACAACAAATAATATACAAGGGAATCCCCATAAGGTTAACAGCTGATCTTTCAGCAGAAACTCTGCAAGCCAGAAGGGAGTGGCAGGACATATTTAAAGTGATGAAAGAGAAAAACCTACAACCAGGATTACTCTATCCAGAAGGGATCTCATTCAGATTTGACAGAGAAATTAAAAACTTTATAGACAAGCAAAGGCTAAGAGAATTCAGCACCACCAAACCAGCTTTAAAACAAATGTTAAAGGAACTGCTCTAGGCAGGAAACACAAGAGAAGGAAAGCACCTACAACAACAAACCCAAAACAATTAAGAAAATGGGAATAGGAACATACATATCAATAATTACCTTAAATGTAAATGGATTAAATGCTCCAACAAAAAGACATAGACGGGCTAAATGGATACAAAAACAAAACCCGTATATATGTTGTCTACAAGAGACCCACTTCAGACCTAGGGACACATACAGACTGAAAGTGAGGGGATGGAAAAAGATATTCCATGCAAATGGAAGTGAAAAGAAAGCTGGGGTAGCAATTCTCATATCAGACAAAATAGACTTTAAAACAAAGACTATTACAAGAGACAAAGAAGGACACTACATAATGATCAAGGGATCAATCCAAAGAGAAGATTTTACACTTGGAATTATTTATGCACCCAACATAGGAGCACCTCAATACATAAGGCAAATGCTAACAGCCATAAAAGGGGAAATCGACAGTAACATAATCATAGTAGGGGACTTTCAAACCCCACTTTCACCAATGGACAGATCATCCAAAATGAAAATAAATAAGGAAACACAAGCTTTAAATGATACATTAAACAAGATGGACTTAATTGATATTTATAGGACATTCCACCCAAAAACAACAGAATACACTTTCTTCTCAAGTGCTCATGGAACACTCTCCAGGATAGATCATATCTTGGGTCACAAATCAAGCCTTGGTAAATTTAAGAAAATTGAAATCGTATCAAGTATCTTTTCCAACCACAACGCTATGAGACTAAATATCAATTACAGGAAAAACAAGTGTAAAAAATACAAACATATGAAGGCTAAACAATACACTACTAAATACCAAGAGATCACTGAAGAAATCAAAGAGGAAATGAAAAAATACCTAGAAACAAATGACAATGAAAACAGGACGACCCAAAACCTATGGGATGCAGCAAAAGCAGTTCTAAGAGGGAAGTTTATAGCAATACAATCGTACCTCAAAAAACAAGAAACATCTCAAATAAACAACTTAACCTTACACCTAAAGCAATTAGAGAAAGAAGAAAACAAACAAAAAAACCTCAAAGTTAGCAGAAGGAAAGAAATCATAAAGATCAGATCAGAAATAAATGAAGAAGAAATGAAGGAAACAATAGCAAAGATCAATAAAACTAAAAGCTGGTTCTTTGAGAAGATAAACAAAATTGATAACCATTAGCCAGACTCATCAAGAAAAAAAGGGAGAAGACTCAAATCAACAGAATTAGAAATGAAAAAGGAGAAGTTACAACTGGCATTGCAGAAATACAAAGGATCATGAGAGATTACTACAAGCAACTATATGCCAATAAGATGGACAACCTGGAAAAAATGGACAAATTAGTAGAAAAGCACAACCTTCCGAGATGGAACCAGGAAGAAATAGAAAATATAAACAGACCAATCACAAGCACTGAAATTGAGACTGTGATTAAATATCTTCCAACAAACAAAAGCCCAGGACCAGTTGGCTTCACAGGTGAATTCTATCAAACATTTAGAGAAGAGCTAACACCTATCCTTCTCAAACTCTTCCAAAGTATAGCAGAGGAAGGAACACTACCAATCTCATTCTATGAGGCCACCATCACCCTGATACCAAACCCAGACAAAGATGTCACAAAAAAACAAAACTACAGGCCAATATCACTGATGAACATAGGCGCAAAAATCCTCAACAAAATACTAGCAAACAGAATCCAACAGTACATTAAAAGGATCATACACCATGACCAAGTGGGGTTTATCCCAGGAATGCAAGGATTCTTCAATATATGTAAATCAATCAATGTGATACATCATATTAACAAATTGAAGGAGAAAAACCATATGATCATCTCAATAGATGCAGAAAAAGCTTTTGACAAAATTCAACACCCATTTATGATAAAAACCCTCCAGAAAGTAGGCATAGATTGAATTTGCCTCAACATAATAAAGGCCATATATGACAAACCCTCAGCCAACATCATTCTCAATGGTGAAAACCTGAAACTATTTCCTCTAAGATCAGGAACAAGACAAGCTTGTCCACTCTCACCACAATTATTCAAAATAGTTTTGAAAGTTTTAACCAAGGCAACAAGAGAAGAAAAAGAAATAAAAGGAATCCAGATCAGATAAGAAGAAGCACAGCTGTCACTCTTTGCAGATGACATGGTGCTAAACATAGAGAATCCTAAAGATGCTAGCAGAAAACTACTAGAGTTAATAAATGAATTTGGTAAAGCAGCAGGATACAAAATTAATGCACAGAAATCTCTTGCATTCCTATACACTAATGATGAAAAATCTGAAAGAGAAATTAAGGAAACATCCCCAATTACCACTGCAACAAAAATAATAAAATACCTGGGAAAAAACCTACCTAGGGAGACAAAAGACCTGTATGCAGAAAACTATAAGACACTGATGAAAGAAATTAAGATGATACCAACAGATGGAGAGATATACCATGTTCTTGGATTGGAAGAATCAACATTGTGAAAATGACTATACTACCCAAAGCAATCTACAGATTCAATGCAATCCCTATCAAACTACCAATGGCATTTTTCACAGAACTAGAACGAAATATTTCACAATTTGTATGGAAACACAAAAGACCCCGAATAGCCAAAGCAATCTTGAGAAAGAAAAAGAGAGCTGGAGGAATCAGGCTCCCTGACTTCACAGTATATACAAAGCTACAGTAATCAAGACAGTATGGTACTGGCACAAAGACAGAAATATAGATCAATGGAATAGGATAGAAAGCCCAGAGATAAACCCATGCACATATGGTCACCTTATTTTTGATAAAGGAGGCAAGAATATACAATGGAGAAAAGACAGCCTCTTCAATAAGTGGTGCTGGGAAAACTGGACAGCTACATGTAAAAGAATGAAATTAGAACACTCCCTAACACCATACACAAAAATAAACTCAAAATGGATTAAAGACCTAAATGTAAGGCCAGACACTATCAAACTCTTAGAGGAAAACATAGGCAGAACGCTCTATGACATAAATCACAGCAAGATCCTTTTTGACCCACCTCCTAGAGAGATGGAAATAAAAACAAAAATAAACAAATGCGACCTAATGAAACTTAAAAGCTTTTGCACAGCAAAGGAAACCATAAACAAGATGAAAAGACAGTCCTCAGAATGGGAGAAAATATTTGCAAATGAAGCAACCGACAAAGAATTAATCCCCAAAATTTACAAGCAGCTCATGCAGCTCAATATCAAAAAAACAAACAACCCAATCAAAAAATGAGCAGAAGACCTGAATAGACATTTATCCAAAGAAGATATACAGATTGCCAACAAACACATGAAAGAATGCTCAACATCACTAATCATTAGAGAAATGCAAATCAAAATGAGAACGAGATATCATCTCACACCAGTCAGAATGGCCATCATCAAAAAAATCTACAAACAATAAATGCTGGAGATGGTGTGGAGAAAAGGGAACAGTCTGGCACTGTTGGTGGGAATGTAAATTGATACAGCCACTATGGAGGACAGTATGGAGGTTCCTTAAAAAATTAAAAATAGAACTACCATACGACCCAGCAATCCCACTACTGGGCATATACCCTGAGAAAACCATGATTCAAAAAGAGTCATGTACCACAATATTCATTGCAGCTCTATTTACAATAGCCAGGACATGGAAGCAACCTACGTGTCCATCGACAGATGAATGGACAAAGAAGATGTGGCACATATATACAATGGAATATTACTCAGCCATAAAAAGGAACGAAATTGGGTCATTTGTTGAGACATGGATGGACCTGGACTCTGTCATACAGAGTGAAGTACGTCAGAAAGAGAAAAACAAATACCGTATACTAACACATATATATGGAATCCAAAAAAAAAAAAAAAGAGGTTCTGAAAAACCTAGGGGCAGGACAGGAATAAAGATGCAGACGTAGAGAATGGACTTGAGGACACGGGGAGGGGGAAGGTTAAGCTGGGACGAAGTGAGAGAGTGGCATGGACATATATACACTACCAACTGTAAAACAGATAGCTAGTGGGAAGCAGCCGCATAGCACAGGGAGATCAGTTCGGTGCTTTGTGACCACCTGGAGGGTTGGAATAGGGAGTGTGGGAGGGAGACGCAAGAGGGAGGAGATATCGGGATATATGTATATGTATAGCTGATTCACTTTGTTATAAAGCAGAAACTAACACACCATTGTAAAGCAATTATACTCCAATAAAGATGTTTAAAAAAAAAAAGTCTTTTTGTGCATATGTTTTCACTTATCTATGTAAATACTGAGAAGTAGGTCATGCTGAAATTTATGAGAAACTGCCAGACCACTTTCCAAAGAGATTGTACCATTTTGGACTACCCTCTTGATATGAATTTATATCTTGATAAATATACCTTGATATGATAAATTCAATTGCTCACATCCTCACCTACATTTGGAGTGGTCAGTTTTCTTATCAGTCATTCTACAGCGTATATTATGGTATATTTTTATTTCCATGAAGACTAATGATGTTGAGTACATTTTCTCATCCGTATTTGTTATTCAGCAGTCCTCCTTTTTGAAGTACATTCTCAAGTCTTTCAACCTTTTGACCTTTAATAAATGGCTTTATTAGCTTGATATTAATAAGTTTTAGAAGTCATTTATATATTATGTCAAATATATATTTTTCAAATATGTTCTCAGAATCTGTAGCATGTATAATCTTTTTCCAGAGTGTTTTTATTGACCAAAAGCTTTGATTTTTTTATGAAATCCATTTTATGAAATTTTTCTGGTTAGTGCTTTCTGGAGGTGCTTTGCTTCCTCCAACGTTATGAGGCTATTCTGTTATTTTTTTCTCCTAGAAATTTCATATTATCAGATCCATGATCTGTATCAAATAATTTTTGTGTATAATTTGAGGTTCATATTTTCCGTATGCAAAATCAGTTGTTCCATCATTATTTGTTGAAAATATCCTTTTCCATTCAAATTGTTTGTTGTCTGGTTTTTAATCAATTGATCTTACAATTTTGAGTCTTCTTCTGAACTCGATTTTGTTCTATTGTCTATCTTTATGCAAATACCACACTTTCTTGATTTCAGTAGTTCTATAGTAACTATTGAAACAAAGTAGTCTAAGTACTCCAATTCTCTTCCCCTTTTTCATGTTTATTTTTGCTATTCAAAGACCTTTGCACTTCCGTATAAATTTTAGCCTAAGCTGGCTCCTTTTTTTTTTTTTTAATAGGTAGAGCACAGAAGATTTTTATGACAGTGAAACTATTCTCTATGATATGACAATGGTGAATACACATCATTATATATTTGTCAAAACCCATAAAATATACAACACCAAGAGTGAATCCTAACATAAACGAAGGACTTTGGGTGATTATGATGTGTGAATATAGGTTCACTGATTGCAACAACTGTGGTACTGGGGTGGGAGAATTTGACAGTAGGGGACATCATGCATGTATTGGGGTGGGGGTATATGGGAACTCTCCCTATTTTCTGCTGTTTTGCTGTGAACCTAAAACTGCTCCAAAAAAAGTCTATTTCTTTAAAAAAAAAAAAAGCGTTAGAAAATGACTTTTATATTACTCTGTGTATAATTGCTATTATCATTGTATTTTTAAAGCACAATTATGATGTGATGTCAAAATGCTTAGAACTTAGAAAAATAATTGTTTTGTATGTGTGTATGTACTGAGGAATGATTATTATCATTTGCAGGTTTATGCTAGACTTATGCTTCTAGTTGTTTGTTGTTGCTGTTATTATTGTTAATTTTGAAATGGATGTTTTCTTAAGCATTCTTTCCTTACTGCTTATGTATTAAGAAACTTGGCCTCACTCAAAGAGGGGCCTGGCCTTTGTCCCTAGCTCCTAGAAAGTAACCTCTTAAACTCTGGAATTTTCCAAAAGATAGGATTGTCATTTTTATTCCTTTGGGGCATCTAGGACTATATCTGAAGAAAAAAAATCTTACTGGATTTCTTATTGGAATTGCATTGAACCAACAGATCACCTTGGGGAGAATTATCTTTATCTTAATATACATCTATATCTTAATAATGCTCAGTCATCCAATGTATGATTATTCAAGTATTTTTATAATTCTCAATGCTATTGCAAATAATATTTTATTTTTCCAATTTTTCATCGATATAATATATAAAATGTTCCTGATGTTTTGTATAATGACTATAGAATCTACAACCTTGCTAAATTTACTTATTAGATTTAGTAGTTATTTTGTAGGTTATTTAGAATTTTCTATGTATATAATCATGTTATCTGCAAGAAACAAAGTTTTATTCCTTCCTTTTCCATCTATTTACCTTCAATATCCTTATCTTGTCTTACTGCACTGACCAGGACTTCCATTACAATGTTGAATAGAAGTTGTGGTAATGGACATCCATTTCTTATTGGTAAAACATTTACTATTTTACCATTAAGTAAAATTTTAGCTACAGTTTTATCATAGTTGCCATAATTGAGAAAATTCCCTTCTATTCTTATTTTTTATGAGAGTTTATTTTTTAAATTATGAATGAGTATTGAATTTTGTCAAATGCTTTCTCTTCACTTACTGAGGAATTTTTATGTTTTTCCTCTTATATGCTGTGAATTTAGTCAATTCTGTTAATTGAGTTTTTAATGTTAAAGCAAGCTTATATTCCTAGGATAAATTTATCTTGTTTATGATACATTATAAATTTGGATATTACTAGAATTAACTTGCTAATATTTTGTTAGGGGATGTTGTATCTGTCTTCGTGAAGAATATTGGTCAGTTTCCTTTTCAAATAGTACTTTTTTGGCTTTGAAATCAGAGTCATAATGGTTTCATGAAGTTATTTCTGAAGTATTTTATTTTTTGAAATATCTTAAGTAAGGTTGGTATTATTTCTTCTTGATATAATTCACTGGGAAAGTCACAAGGGTTTGGAGTTTACTCTGAGAAACATTTTTTAATACATATTAAATTTATTCAATAGATATGGGGCTATGCAGATTTTATATTGTCCAATTCATCTAGTCTGTTGAATTTCTTGGAATTAAATTGTTAATAATATGACTTTATTATACTTTTAATGTTTGCATTGATGTCCAACTCTTCTAATATTAGTAATCCCTATTTTTATTTCTTTATGATTCTTTTTTTAACATCTTTATTGGAGTATAATTGCTTTACAATGTTGTGTTAGTTTCTGCTGTATAACAACGTGAATCAGCTATATGTATACATATATCCCCATATCTCCTCCCTCTTGAGCCTCCCTCCCATTCTTTATGACTCTTGATAGGGGGTTATCTAGGTATTAATGTGTTAAATAGCCAGATTTTGTTTTGTTTTTATTGACTTTATTTTGTCATTATCTTTTACATATTTTATGGATATATCTTATTATTGTTTGCATGATCTATCTTTTGCCATCCAGTTTAATTTTCTCTTATTTTTCTAGCTTCCTAAGGTAACAACTTATACCAGTCTTCTACTCTAATATCTGCATATGGTATTTCTTCTAAGCACTTCTATTCCAATATGTGCATAAATATACTTCCTTTAAGCACTGCTATAGGTATGTCTTGCAATTATTGTTAATGCCAGATTTTTTGGCAGGTTAGGCATCATACTTTCCTACTTCTTCAAACATATAACAGTTTATGATTATATATGGATAATACTGATTCCTATTTGAGTGTCTGGATTTGGTTTTCTTAATAAAGTTTTAACTGCAGACAGTTAATTTACTTGTAGCTCAGAATGACCATCTTGAGGCTTGTTATTAACCTTTATTATGGAAATCCAAGCTAGCCTTTAGTCCAGGGCTTGATTAACCCAACTTTTTTATTGGCTTTTTTGAGATTTTTACTGAATGTCATGGGTTTTCAACAAGGTCTCTTCACTGTAACTATTCAGAACTCAATCATTTCCCAGTCCTGCGCAACCTCTGGTAGTTTTCAGCTCATAGCTCCTTGGTAATTGTTTTCTTTTATCTCCCTAATGGTGTTCTTTGGTTGGCTTTCTGTATTTTCACACTGTGCATGTGTCACTTAGTATTTGGACATACTCATAGAGACCCTCATGTAGTTTTCTGGAGCTCCTCTGAACAGTTTCCTTTCTTCTTGGTATCCAGCCCCTCAAATTAGAGCTATGTCAATAGCCCTGAATGATGATCTCTTTCTGCTCTGCTCAAATAGTCCATCTTAATTTGTTTAGGTGCCATTTCTTTGTGTTACAGCCTAGAAAGTGTCTCCTGTCT
The DNA here is from genome assembly GCF_009873245.2 of Balaenoptera musculus. Classification (NCBI taxonomy): domain Eukaryota; kingdom Metazoa; phylum Chordata; class Mammalia; order Artiodactyla; family Balaenopteridae; genus Balaenoptera; species Balaenoptera musculus. The sequence continues at coordinate 29,721,124 of NC_045806.1, forward strand.
CCTAGAAAGTTAGAGGGATGGCAGCGATCATTTTGTTGTTTCTCTTCTCTCAGGGATCATAGTCTCTGCCTCTTGTCCAACAACTAAAAAAAGTTATCTGATATATTTTGTTCAGTTGGAGAGTTAGTACAGTACCACTTTCTCCTTCATAACCAAAACAAAACTCCTATTAAATATATGTTTAATAGATTTTTCTACCTTCCCTAATAAATTATTTCAGGACCTTAATAGAAAGATACTTGGGTAAATTGGCTGCAGATGATGATTTGGAGTCTTTATAAGTTTTCAGTTTTTTTCAAAGTAATTTTTATAATTTACTTCATGTCTAAGATTTATAGGAATAGGTTTTCAAACTTAGGGTACTTGTTAATAACTAAATGCATAATTACACATCGATTCTTTTTCTTTTCAGTCTGATTAGCATTTACTCTTTCTCCAGAGTTTAAATTGCAATCCTCAACCATGAACACTTCCTATCTGGCTTTCCTCCTATATTTTTATCCTTAGCACTTTTCATTATATACCTTCCAACCTAATTCACTTGTTAATCTTGTTTCTCTTCTCCACTTGCATGAAAGCACTCAGATGATAGATATTTATCTGTTTTGTTCACTGTTAAATGCCCTCTGCTTGGAAGAGAGCCTGGCAAAAAAAAAAAAAATAGATTTGGATAAATGAGTGAATGAATGGATAAATAAAGTCATGCCACTTGGTCTTCCACACATTACCATTTGAGTTTTTCACATCAATCAATACGAATAATACATTATTCTAAAATCAGCCTGCAATTATCACCTGAAGACAGGGAACCTCCTATGAATTCCAGTTAGGACTGAAGCCCAGTTATCTCCTATTTGACTCAGATGACAAAGTCCCATAGAAATTAAGATGATGGTATGCCTCTCTATGGACTAATAAGAAGAATACAGAATGGATTCAATCATGTTGATTTACAGATCTTACAATAAAAACCCATCTTCAACATAGCACACATGCGGTCATCCAGAGAATGCTATTAAAGAGACTTCTCTGAAGACCCAGCTTTCTCTGCCTTAAGTTTTCTCTAAACCAAGAATCCAGAGCACCCAAACACTTAGACTGGGACATAACTTCACCTTGACTTTAACCTCCCAATCCTAACTTTTGAGTAGTTTAGGAAGCAACTTTCTGTCTCAGTCCCTTAAAAAAATATATTATCTACAGTGATGCTAGTGGGTCGCCACTAGGTTGGAAGAAACATGGTGATACATGTTATACTCTACCCACATAAGCATATGGAAAACTAGATATTATAGAGTGAGTTTATTAAAATGTTTTAACAAATTTTTGATATTATTATCTAATATTTAGTGAACTGTGTGATTTCTCTTTGGAACCATTTTTGTTAATCTTCCTAACATCTCAGTCAGGAGTATATCTCGTTGGTAAAGAGAGAAAAATGCCCTCCAAAAATTCATTTATTATCCCTTTGTGATATGTTTTCAAATTTAAGAACCTTTGCTAAAATAATGAAATAATAGTATAGTCTGTGATTCTTGATCTGTGGCCTGATATGAATACTGAATTACGCATATATTTATTCTAGTGTCTTTGCATACGCATAATAGATTTAAATAGGTAAAGAAGTCACATACAAATATCAATAGTGCTGAAGACAGCAGTACTGTAATAGTACACACAATTCAAGCCTCTTGAGGTTAAATTCTTAAGCCTGGTAATTTGAATCTTCCAACTTACAAATGAGGTAACTATCTTACTGAGATTTTTTTGAACTTTAAAATAATTACGTAATTTTGAGGAGGGGGTACAGACATTAGGAACCATGTCAAGATACAAAGGAAATTACATAGCTAAATGTACCCTCATCAAATCATGAGTCAGAGTTTTCAACATAAAGATTGTTATTTTTTGATGATGGCCATTCTGACCAGTGTGAGATGATACCTCATTGTAGTTTTGATTGGCATTTCTCTAATGATTAATGATGTTGAGCATTCTTTCATGTGTTTGTTGGCAATCTGTATATCTTCTTTGGAGAAATGTCTATTTAGGTCTTCTGCCCATTTTTGGATTGGGTTGTTCGTTTTTTTTTGATATTGAGCTGCATAAGCTGCTTGGAAATTATGGAGATTAATCCTTTGTCAGTTGCTTCATTTGCAAATATTTTCTCCCATTCTGAGGGTTGTCTTTTGGTCTTGTTTATGGTTTCCTTTGCTGTGCAAAAGCTTTTAAGTTTCATTAGGTCCCATTTGTTTATTTTTGTTTTTATTTCCATTTCTCTAGTAGGTGGCACATATATACAGTGGAATATTACTCAGCCATAAAAAGAAACAAAATTGAGTTATTTATAGTGAGGTGGATGGACCTAGAGTCTGTCATACAGAGTGAAGTAAGTCAGAAAGAGAAAAACAAATACTGTATGCTAACACATATATCTGGAATCTAAAAAAAAAAAAAAAAGGTCATGAAGAACCTAGGGGCAAGACGGGAATAAAGACACAGACCTACTAGAGAAAGGACTTGAGGATATGGGGAGGGGGAAGGGTAAGCTGGGACAAAGTGAGAGAGTGGCATGGACATATATACACTATCAAATGTAAAACAGATAGCTAGTGGGAAGCAGCCGCATAGCACAGGGAGATCAGCTCGGTGCTTTGTGACCACCTAGAGGGGTGGGATAGGGAGGATGGGAGGGAGACTCAAGAGGGAGGGGATATGGGGACATATGTATATGTATAACTGATTCACTTTGTTATAAAGCAGAAATTAACACACCATTGTAAAGCAATTATACTGCAATAAAGATGTTTAAAAAAAAAGATTGTTATTGCCTGCTAGACTTTAGTTTCAGCACTACTCAAGGAATTAGAGTTGAGGCGGTAACAGCCTCCTGTCTTGCATATTAATTGTCACTACTTTTCTTTATATAAATATATGCCACAAATCAATTAATAATAGTTAAGTCATGGAGCCAAATAATGGGGAAATTGTTAGGCAGTAAAAAAAAATTCAGACGTTAAGCAGCAAAAAATTAATTTTTTATCTTAATTTTCTCCCTTTTAATGTCTGTTTTTCGTATTAAAGATAGCCATCTGAAATATAAACTATATATAAACTAAACTGTAAACTATAATTAAGCAAATGTGTATATAAAAATTAATAAAAGAAATTATGTGGAAATCCTTCCACTGAGTGTGCTTTCAGTGAATACAGATCATTGCTGATTAAACATGAATGAATACATAATACTACAATACTTTGAGAATATGAGAAATTTCTGTACAGCAAGGAAAAATTATACTAATCATACATATTTGCACAAAATAATCATTAGAGCTTGCTTCTTGTCATTATTTTTACAGATTATATATATTTGTGTCAATAGATAATTTGCAGTTTATGAAACTTTAAATTTAAACTACAAATCAAAAGATAAGATCTTTCTTTGGATTGGATAACTCCTATTACCAACCCTACAAACATTTTCTACCATATGCTTGTCATATGGACATCTTAAAATTTCTAAAAATGAACTCACTATTTTACTTCAACATGTGTTCCTCCACCCATATTTTAAAAATATTGATCCATGCCTTTACGATACGCCTAGTAGAATTGAGACATAAAGGAGTGTCACAGAGAAACAAGTTGGAGGTTAATATCCGTAAGCCAGTGAATTAGGTCTGATAGGTAACTAAAATGTCGTGCTCGGCGTGGATATGGAAAATTGGGGATAAGACTATTAGGGATCAGGAAGCCAGGAATAAGATGGCAAGCAAGGGAGGAAAAGAGTATACATGAATATCAGGGGCCAGCAGTGCCCATGGTACACTTTTACAGACTTAAGCCTGGTATAGCTTTTAAAAGGTCCTGCTTGTGAAGAACTTTACGACACCCCTTCATTTAAATAATTCCTGATTCGTGTTAATTCTGTCTTCATAAAGTCTCTTTAATCCATTCCCTTCTCTGCATTCCTATTGCCAAAGTCTTATCTCCTCTTCTGAGGTTGATAAGTCTCCTACCAGGGTTTTGTTCTTTCAGTCTTTCCTCATTCTAGTGTATTCTACATACTGCTGACAAGTTTAGATTTATGGCTAATTCCCTCCCCACAAACTAGTAATGGTTTCCCCCAAACTACAGAATAAAGACCGTATTCCTTAGCTTGAACTCTTTCATTTAAGGCCAAACTTCCTTTTCTACTTTATCTCCATACTCCAGCTGAACCAGACTACTCACTATTCCGCAAATGTGCCCAGAAGTGTGACACTGTTGTCCCTTCTCTTGACTTATTCCCACTGTACCTTGCTTACAAGGATCTCTCCCCAACATCCTTTGAGAGCAAGAACTGAGTCGTACCTAACCTGATATTCCCAACACTGCCTAGCTTTGTTCAGCTGGAAGTTCAGTAAATGTGTTGAAATAGAGTTTCTATTCTCAGTTATTTGGGGAAAGAAACATTTTTATGATATGTGACAGCTCAGAGGAAGGTGCTGTCTCAGAATAATGAATCTCTGTTGACTAACTTAGGTCCTAGCCTTTAGTTCCATCCAACTCCATGCCAAGAACAAAACTATATGCAACATAATGATACATTAGGAAAAAAAGATTTGAGTAAAAGTTTAGAAAGCAATGAATACTAACAAACTAAATTACAAGGAGATTTTTTTTTTTTAATTATTGAAAGGAGTAGGACAGGTATCAGTGTGACATTGAAAATCTCCTTAGGAAAACATAAAGATGCAGAAATGTATATGATTTACTGCTGAGAGGCTCAATTATTATAGGTCTAGTATTACCTGTGACTGTTTTTATATATATGAAGTTAATATATAATGTTCTATATATTATTCATATGAATTTTCTTAATAATCACATGAATATGTATTATTTATAAAACAGTATAAGGTGTTTACTTGATGACCACCATTAAAACTTAAGTAAACATAGATGATTAAAAGTTTAATTGCTTAAAAACAGTACAAATCAGATAGACAATCCTTTTGTTTTCCAGGGAAATGTTATACAGACTTCTGCCAGAACCAGGGATAAATCAGGTAGCAAGACTGTCATCACATTCCCTAAGTCCTAATTCTGAATGTCAGCCTTTTTCTAATGGGTATCTGTGAACAAGCCAAGACATCTTAAAAAACAAAACTAAACAAAAAACTTTGAAGGGTCTAAATGCAGTAGTCTCTAGGGATCCTTGAGGAGTAAATGGAAGTTATCATGGACGCACAGGAGGCCTGGAAACCAAAAGAATCAGTGTGGGGTACAGATGAAGTTAGTAAGGGAATCATGCAAACAGCTGTCAGGGACAAGAGGAAAGGCTTTTCTAGAAACTAAAAATCAGGCAGTGCTCATTACCTGTTTAATCATCTTAATGCAAACAATGTATGTTCAGAAAAATCAACAGGGAAAAGGATTCCTATAAAAATAATAAACTCTCCGAACATGGAAATACGCATGAAAGGGAAAGATAAGACAGCACACACACAACAGTGAAAGTTGAAAAATATGTTAAAAATAAATTATAACTTTAATCTAAAAACAGGTGTTTGGGGAACAAATACTTGACCAGAAAAAAATGAAAATGTATTGTGTGTTTATAATATGCATGCATGAAAGGTTCACTGGTTTTGTGTACATAAGAAATCAATAAGACACTGTCACTGACTGTGATAGATGTGTTGGTCCCCAAATGGAGATTCTGTTGTTTTGGCATAATTCCAAGTTTCGAATTTGAAGAAGTTACAATCTTCTTTGGAAATACACTTATGCAGCCTAGGTAAGCAACAGAGTGCACATGCAGTAGAAACACACAAAAATGCCAAACCTTTTTCAAAGCTTGCAGCCTTTCAAAAATGTGGGTTATGTTACCAAGGAAGGTCACCATAGGTGGATAAACCATTAGCCCTTTGTTCCTAAAATTCCAGTGTCTGAAACCCTATAAGGGTAAATGGCAGAAAAATAATACATTTGGTGTAAAACCCTGAAGGACAGGCCCCTTTGTTCTCAAGATGCCATGAATGACCAAGTGATGGCCAGGGCCACAGGATGCTGAGTGCTAATATCCTCTCTTAGCCTAATACTTAATTGGCTATGCCTAATGGCATTTTCTGTGAAAAGTAATTATTTTTTTTGTATTTCTTAGTGCCAGTAGCTTCTCTTGGCAGTTCCTCTTAGAGAAGGCATCTACTCCTCTTAAGATTGACTCCTGCAATCCTTCATCCTTAGCTGTGTTACCTATTCACAACATGTTTCCCATAGCTACACCGGAGTCTCCTTTGTGAGTCCCCAGTGCTCCTTACTTCCACAAGTACCTCCTAGACTTCTTGTTGAGTGGATAGCTTAGTGTTTACTTCTTCCAGCGCAACCTCTAAGAGGAAACTCAGAGCAGTATCCCCTAGTATCTTTCTAGTGCCAGGTAAAACTCTCAATGAACTGTGTTCTTAAGAAACATATCTAAAACCCTTAAAATTGCATTTTGGAAGAGAATATGAACTGTTGTATGAGAACTTCAGCTTTTGCCATTTAAATATTAATTATATATTACTTAAAATTTATCTTGATATGCATACTTGATTATTTCCTTAGGGAATTTATCTTTCTAGTCATTTAAGTATTCAAGATATCTTTAATGAGAGTCTGCTATATATCAGGCATTGTGGTATAAGCACCGGGAGTGCAATAATGAATGAAAAAAGCCATGGTCCCCATACTCAGTGGAAGGAAAAGAGGTATAAACAGTGAGTTGACATTAAATTAATGAACACAGGCTTTCACACTGAGAAAAATTCTATGAAGAAATCAACAGAGTGCTATGACAGAAAATCATGGGGGTGGGGAATTGGTAAACCAGAAATAGAAATTTCTTCCTGTTTTAGGACACGTCAATTACACTGAGATGGAAAGCATGGGAAAGAGCCAGCTAAGCTTGATCCTGGAACAAGACATTCTGAGAGAGGTCATGTGCAGAGGATCCAGCTTAGGTCAGTTTCCTGAGAAGCAGAGCTTGACACAGGTATTTGGAAGAATATAATTTATTGAGGGATTGCTTCTTAGGGAAAACCTCTAAGAGAGGGAGGAAAGCAGAATAGGGAAGGGGCAAAAGCTGAGTAAGGATGTGCTCTCGGGGAAAGTCTAGCGTTGGCCTGATACATAGTGGAAGGGCTCTGGAGTAAACCACACTGAAGAACTCTCTCCTCTTTGAGGTAATGTGCTGACCATTTGTACCTGTGTAACAGTGTATCAGTCATTCATTGGCTGACGGCTGCATTGCAGGTGTGGGAGAAATGTAACATTCCAGGCAAGACAGCTCCTGCCAGCCAAGGTTGATTTTCCAAAATCTGGAGGCAGCTGTGAGCCTACACTCACAGCAGCTGAGGAATGGACGCCCAGCAACCACATCTACTATAGGCTCTAAGGTAAGAGAGAGATCAGGGCCCTTCAGGTACTAAAATAATGCTAGTAGGTGTTGTAGCTACTATTGTTGCATAACAAACCAGGCCAAATTTAGTGGTGTAAAACAACCACCATTGTATTCTTATTCTTGTGGATTCTATGGGTAAGGGATTCAGACTGAGCACAGCAGAGATGATTTATCTGGGGCCTTAGCTGGAAAGAAGCAAATGAGCTTGGACTGGGAACTGGAATCATCTGTAGCCTTCTTTACTTACACATCTGATGACTGGGCTGAATAAGCTGAAGGCTGTGCTCATCTGGAAGTGTCAACCAAAGCATCGACATGCGGTGTCTCCATGTGGCTTGAGTTTTGTAAACAGCATGGCAAATGACTTCTGAGAGGGTAAGTCCTGAGAAAGCCTCCAGAGCAAACAAACATTCCAAGCTTCACAACCTTTTCTGTTCTAGCCCTCAAGGTCACATAACATTACTTCTGCTCCACCTTGTTGACTGAAGAAAGCACAAGCATGCCCAAATTCAAGGGAACTGAACCCAGATCCCTCTTGCAGTGAAAAGAGTGTCAAAGCAGTTTGTGCCATTTTTTAAACCACCACAGCGAGCAAGGGGGAAAGTGGTTTAAGATGAACTCAGGTAGGCAGAAAAGCAGGTAGTAGGGAGAGTATCGGAAATTTAGATTTCGTTTTGCAATTGTTTTAAATACTTAATGCTTTAAAATACTTGAGTGGAGATATGAAGTATGCAGTTGGATGTATGTGACTAGAGCTCAAAAGAAAGGTCTAATAAGGAGAAATGAGTGATTAGTTACATATAGATGACTGATAAGGTAATTATTTATTAAGAAATTATCAATATTCTTAGAGTCATTCAATGTATAGTAATTTAGTTTCTTTCCAGAAATGTGACATAAACTTATACCTTCACCAGAATAATAACAGAATGCCAGGTGCAGATATCTTTATTTTACTTTGGTTCAGGATAAACCTTCATAGTCCTTAAGGTCAACCACCCTGGGATTGTTGCTAAATGATCAGTCCCTTTTGTCCATGTTCACCCTTGGCTTTCTAGGTCACTATAAAATCCCAAATTCCTCTTCCAATATTGCTCCCATAATACAGCAGCATATTTAATCATATTGAATTTCAAGTGTCCTTGATATCTTAGAGTTTCCTAAACATCATATACAGGCTAAACCTTGTTTTGCACTGGATCTCAGTTGAAAGGCTTGAATAGGACAACAGTTACTTCAGGAACTAGAGATAAAAGGGTATTGAAAACCCATCATGAGCTACATCCAGTAGAAGGATAATGTGCCAATGGCAGCATTAAATATTTAAAGACTTAAAAATGTAGTTGTGAGCTCAAAAAATGTTCTAGATTCAAAGCAAATGGACCTCTCAAGTGGCCCTATAAATCCATAGTTCCCAACAGTGAGTGATTTTGGCCCCCATGGTATACTGGCATTGTCTGAAGACATTTTTGGTTGCCACCGTTCAGATGGGGTGGGGTGGCCGCTACTGGCATTTAGTGGGTAGAGGCCAGGAATGCTGCTAAACTTTCTACAATGTACAGGACAGCCCACCCCTACAACAAAAAATTAGCAGTCCAAAATATCGATAGTTCTGAGGTTAAAAATCCCTGCTATATATTGCCTCTGGAGTCTAAATTTCTCTTTCTATGGATTACCTTAGTGTTTAGTGGGTCCTCCCTATCAATTGTTTTTAACTGTTGATCCACAATGAGAAGGCAAATGTAAAGGGGATTATATAAAGTCATCAACTTCAAATTAGCAATGGAAGGTAACTAGAAACTCATAGAATTGATGAGGAAAGGCAGATTTTGAAATGTGAAATTGGGACAGAGTCATTAATGGCCAGAAATTAGAAGTGTTGCTTGAAGAAAACTATTATAGGAATATGCAATAAAGCATCAGATCAGAAGAGACAAGAGAACAAGGATAATGAATCACTGTAATGGTGAATGAAATTAAAGAGGTTTCTGAAAGGGGAAGGACAGCACTGATGCATTAAGTATTAGATATAAATTGGAACAAATAAAAGCAAAGACTCTAGATGGGTACTGTAACATGTCTTTGTATAAAACTACTTTGCCTTAACATATGAAAAAGGAAATTATTTGTTAATCTTATTTGAGATAATATAAACAATTCTGTTCAAAGAATCGACATTAGACAGCATTTTGGAGACAGTCATAGTTCTCAAATTAAATGAAGGGACTTCTGGGCTTCATTGCAATTTTTCAACTGTCTCATATTTGCATGATAAATATACACACATATATTCCATACCTCTGTATTAAACAGGGCAACAGAAATAATATGAATGTCATAACTAGGGAAATAATTGTGAGATATGCATCAACATGACTGAAACACATGCTATATTATGTAAATGCTAAAGAATCAATTGTAATTTAAACTAGACTTTATACTAGAAAGAGGAATGGCAAACTGGTGGATTCTTATAAAAGCAGTGCCCTTGCTGCACTAAAAATCCTGAGAAATCAGTAATAGGAAGGCATGAGACAATCAAAATACCTACCAAAAAAAACCAGAAATCTTACTGGTTCATTATTTAAGCTTACCATCATATCCTGAAAAACCAAAAGGTAGCTCAGACAATGATAAACTTTACAGTGTTTGGATAAAATTAATGGTAAACCTTGAAATATAATGAAGTTTTCAGAATGAACTCTTCTTCCTTAAATAAATGGTTTCATTTTAGTTTTAAGATTTGGGCAAGAATAGTGGTTATCTTGTGAGCTTAGGAATCTGTACTCTGTAGTTAAATACATATGTAGTCTCAGTAGGAGCAGGTAATTTTTCTATCATCCAAATTCTCTCAAATGAAAATAATCAACTGAGCTATGGTATACAGTAGCTATATAAATGTGGAAATCATAGAAACAAAGGCTCCACCAAAACTACTTGTATATTGTCTGGTTGAAGTAGATATCACTGTAATCAATTCTCACCTTATTACTTGTTATTCACAAAGTTATAATTTCAACTCTGGCTTCCCTTTCCTGCAGTCCCACATATCTCTAACTGAGGCTAAAATTGCTCAACTTGATTGTCTTACTATCACTAGAATTCAAATTACCTAAAATCTAACCGTTGACAAAAACAAACTTTTGCTCCAGCAAATGACTGATTGATAGATACATAGATATAGATTCTTTCTATTATTGACTCCATCACTACTCTGTTTGCTTGGGATTGAAACTCAAAATCCTTCTTTGGCTTCTCTTATATGTGAAAGTGCTTTGTAAATTTGAAACCCAATGAATATAATACATTTTACATAGATACAGTACAAACTGGCCTTGGCCTTGTTAGTTTTTTCCTTTTAGTATCTCTTAAATTTATTCTTTTTGTTCCATTTTCTCTGCCTCTAACTAAGTATGGGTACATAACATTTTAGCCAAAGTTAATAAAACCTCCCAGTTGGTTTCCCTGCCTCCAGCCTCCTACCAGCCATTTCATCTTGCACATTGATTAAAAAATAATCCTCCTGAAACACCTACAAAACATAGCTGAAAATCCTTAACTTTATGTTCAAAAGCCCTCCTTTGTCTGGCCGTAATCTAGCTTTCCAGCTTCATCTCCCATTATAATCTTCCAAGACATTTGCTGCCTATTAACTTCTCTCCTAAGAAATCCCAAAAAGATACCATTGTTCATTTTCACCTTCCTCCTGAAATGACTCTTTCCCTCTGTACATAAACAAACCTTACACATCTTTGAAACTCTTGACAAAGTCTACTTCCTCTTTATGCCAACTGAAATAATAACACATTATCAGTCAGAGGTCAGTTAATATTCACATGGAGAAGCAACTCAGTCCACTTGATTGAATGAATTTATGAAGTTGCCATGAAAATTCACAATAAATATAGAAGTGAAGTGTTGATGCTAGAATTAATATTTTTAATGAATACAGTTAACCAATAAGTCTGAAACACTACAATTTGGACTATACATGTGTATTTAATAAAAAGAGACCAGAAAACGATAAAATATACTTTAATGCAGGTTACAAACAGAATGCTATACCGATCAGGGCAAATGCAAAACTTGTCATCAAAAGCACTGAAACTCAGACTATACTACAAAGCTACAGTAATCAAGACAGTATGGTACTGGCACAAAAACAGAAATATAGAACAATGGAACAGGATAGAAAGCCCAGAGATAAACCCACGCACATATGGTCACCTTATCTTTGATAAAGGAGGCAAGAATATACAATGGAGAATAGGCAGCCTCTTCAATAATTGGTGCTGCGAAAACTGGACAGCTACATGTAAAAGAATGAAATTAGAACCATACCATAAGGTGTATCCTTAACACCATACACAAAAATAAACTCAAAATGCATTAAAGACTTAAATGTAAGGCCAGACAGTATCAAACTCTTAGAGGAAAACATAGGCAGAACACTCTATGAAATAAATCACAGCAAGATCCTTTTTGACCCACCTCCTAGAGAGATGGAAATAAAAACAAAAATAAACAAATGCAACCTAATGAAACTTAAAAGCTTTTGCACAGCAAAGGAAACCATAAACAAGACCAAAAGACAACCCTCAGAATGGGAGAAAATATTTGCAAATGAAGCAACTGACAAAGGATTAATCTCCAAAACATACAAGCAACTCATGCAGCTCAATACCAAAAAAACAAACAACCCAATCCAAAAATGGGCAGAAGACCTAAATAGACATTTCTCCAAAGAAGATATACAGATGGCCAACAAACACATGAAAGATTGCTCAACATCATTAATCATTAGAGAAATGCAAATCAAAACTACAATGAGATATCATCTCACACTGGTCAGAATGGCCATCATCAAAAAATCTACAAACAATAAATGCCAGAGAGGGTGTGGAGAAAAGGGAACCCTCTTGCACTGTTGGTGGGAATGTAAATTGATACAGCCACTATGGAGAACAGTATGGAGGTTCCTTAAAAAACTAAAAATAGAACTACCATACGATCCAGCAATCCCACTACTGGGCATATACCCTGAGAAAACCATAATTCAAAAAGAGTCATGTACCACAGTGTTCATTGCAGCTCTATTTACAATAGCCAGGACATGGAAGCAACCTAAGTGTCCATCAACAGATGAATGGATAAAGAAGATGTGGCACATATATACAATGGAATATTACTCAGCCATAAAAAAAGGAATGAAACTGAGTCATTTGTAGTGAGGTGGATGGACCTAGAGACTGTCCTACAGAGTGAAGTAAGTCAGAAAGAGAAAAACAAATACCGTATGCTAACACATATATATGGAATCTAAAAAAAAAAGAAAATGGTCAGAATAACCTAGGGGCAAGACGGGAATAAAGATGCAGACCTACTAGAGAATGGACTTGAGGATATGGGGAGGGGGAAGGGTAAGCTGGGACAAAGTGAGAGAGTGGCATGGACATATATACACTACCAAACATAAAATAGATAGCTAGTGGGAAGCAGCTGCATAGCACAGGGAGATCAGCTCGGTGCTTTGTGACCACCTAGAGGGATGGGATAGGGAGGGTGGGAGGGAGGGAGATGCAAGAGGGAAGAGATATGGGGACATATGTATATGTATAACTGATTCACTTTGTTATAAAGCAGAAACTGACACACCACTGTAAAGCAATTATACTCTAATAAAGATGTTAAAAAAATAATAATAATATTAAAAAAAAGCACTGAAAGTTACCAAATGTAGCAAAAGCAAAATCCCAAGTTATCCAAAGAAATAGAAGACTTGCATGTATGGGGTTTGTAAAGGAAATACATTCATTTAATTATTCAGTTCAGAGTTTGATTTTTGCCCTTTACAACTTCAGTTGTAAAACTAAATCCTACTTTACCAGTTCATCCTTCTCATAATTCTCAAATATTTTCCATAGGTCAATGCCAGCATTAACAGCCAGAGGAAAAACAAGAAAGAAGAGATTTTTAGGTTGCATAGAGTCAATATTGAGCTTGAATGAGAGAAAGGGGAACAGGGTGGATTTAATATTCCCCAAACGTCTCCACTAATTAATTAAAAGATGTTTTATATGCTCCCACATTAACCCCGGTCTGAATTTCCTCTGTTAGGTAGACATGACATATCCTGGATGTTAACATTTATGGATAAAAAGGGTAGCATATTATAATATTACTGTAGAATAATTCTTTTCCAGTAATATCACTGAATCACTATTTGGGGGGATCATGATCCTGCCTGCATCCAACCTTGCCATGAAAAATAAAATTTTGTTGTGTTAAGCCACCTAATATTGCAATTCTGAATAGCTGACAGACTTATTACAGCAGAGATATAGACAGTGTGTGGCAATCAGGCCTTCATCTAATGTTTCCAAAAGCTCCTGACCACCACCTGAGCATCAAGCATAAAGCTATCAGCTACTTATTCCCTGGGCATGAGTAACATAGTATTCCAGGAGAAAAGTGTGTAGCAACATGGATAGGGATGAAGAATTCAAACCTGAATGGAAAGAGTTTAGGGAGCTATGGAGTATCCTCAATGAACAGCTTTTCATTCATCCTTTTATTTAGAAGAAGCCATATCACAGACGCACTTTCATCTACAGCACAGCAGTGTTACTTCACCTTACACATAGGGCACTGCTGACATTCCCTGGATGCCTTGCATGATCAAGCCCAGCTACATAAAAATAGCACCTCACAGTTTTTGAACTATGCAGGGTTTGAAGCAATTTTTAAATTATCCTATCTCCACAAATACAACTATGATATATGTAAATAGTTATTTTTTTCCTTCCCAAAATAAGAGATGAAGCAACAGAGTAATTTTCCCAAGGTCATAACACTATAAAAAGACAGGGCTGGAATTTGAATCTAGGTGTATGGACACTAGAAGCTATGCCCTTAACTACTCTGAAATAATTCCTCTTGCATAAAACATGCACACAGGTGAACATATCTGATGGCAACATCCTACTGATAAACGGAAACATTCCATCAAGTTACACATGGGGAGATCATATAACATTGTCCACAGTCTCCCCAGTCAGAGAACTGTAAACATACCATCTTCTTGAGAAATTTAGAATTCTAATACCAGCTATGCCCACAGGTTCTCCATTTATCTGCTTCATCTGTTTATTCCCTGAATTCCAAAGGAAGTAAACTTACAACTTGATTGTGATCTCACATTAGGAGATAAGAGAGTCTGCCCACCAAATGTGATAATGTACAAAAGACCCGATTTCCCACTTGCAGGATCCCCACTGAAATGAGTATACCAATCAAATTTTAAAGAGCAGGGCTCCGAGATTTCATAAAGAATACATCTACAGAGACTTTTCGTCTGACAGTTCTTTGCCTTCAATTTCCAGCTATATGATTACTACCAAAGTCCCTCAAATTCTCAGCCCCCTTATAGCAATTATGAGAAGCCCAGGCATGCACCACAACTCAACTTCTCCTCCTGCCCTCTCCCACTTCCTACCACCCCACCCCCACCGTAGGTACCGATCTCAAGGGCATTCCTTAGCAGAATGTAAATTGGTACAGCCATTATGGAAAACAGTTTGGAGTTTCCCTAAAAAACTAAAAAAAGAGCTACCATAAGACCCGGCAATCCCACTACTGGACATAGACCCAGAGAAAACCATAATTCAAAAAGACACATGGACCCCAATGTTCATTGCAGCACTGTTAACAATAGGCAAGACATGGAAGCAACCTAAGTGTCCATCAACAAATGAGTGCATAAGAAGACGTGGCACATATATACAATGGAATATTACTCAGCCATAAAAAAGGGATGAAATTGTGTTATTTGTAGTGAGGTTTTTGTGCATAAGAGACTTGAGCATCCACAGACTTTGGTATCCACGGGGTGTCCTGGAACCAAACCCCATGGATATTGAGGGATGACTGTAAATGTTATTATACAATATATAGTCTTCTGTGACTGCCTTGTTTGACTTAGCATAATGTTTTTGAGGTTCATCCATGTTGCAGCATGTATCCGTACTTCACTAATTGTATTGCCAAATAAGATTCCATTGTATGGATATAATATCATTTATTTATCCATTCATCAGTTGATGTGCATTTGGGTTGTTTGCACTTTTTGGATATTGAAAGTAGTGCTGCTATGAACATTCGTGTACAAGTTTTTGTATGGACCTATGTTTTTAATTCTCTTGAGTATATACCTAAGAATGGAACTGCTGGGTCATACAGTAACTTTATGTTTAACCTTTTAAGGTATTGCCAGTCTGTTTTCCAAAGTGGCTGCACCATTTTACTTTCCTATCTGCAGTGTATAAGAGTTCCAATTTCTCCACATCCTTGCCAACACTTATTTGTCTTTTAGATTACATCTGTCCTAGTGGATATTAGGTGGTATCTCCTTGTGTATTTGATTTGCATTTCCCTGATGGCTAATGATATTCATCATCTTTTTATGTCCTTATTGGACATTTGTGTATCTTCTCTGTAGAAATGTCTATTCAAGTCCTTAACTACTTTTTCAAAAGTGGGTTGTCTTTTTTATTATTGAGTCATAGGAATTCTGTATATATTCTAGATACAAGCTCATTATCAGACATATGATTCGTAAATATTTTTCCCATTTTGTGGGGCTGCCTTTTCACTTTACTGATGGTATCTTTTGAACCAGAAAAGTCTTTAACTTCCATAAAGTCAAATTTCTCCATTTTCTTTCTTTTATCACTTGTGTTTTTGGTGTCATATCTAAGAAGGTTTTGCCTAACCCAAGCCAAGGCCAAAAATATTTACTTCTCTAATTTCTTCTAAGAATTATACAGCTTTAACTCTTGCATATAGATCTATAATCCATTTTGAGTTAATTTTTGTGTATAGTGTGAGGGAGCAATCCATTTTCATTCTTTGACATGTGTATATCCAATTGTCCTAGCACAATTTGTTCAAAAGACTATTCTTTGTTCCATTGAATTGTCTTGGCACTCTTGTTAAAAACCAACTGACTATAAATATGAAGGTTTATTCTGCAATCTCAATGCAATTCCCTGGATCTATATGTCCATCTTTATGACAGTACCACACTGTCTTCATAACAGTAGCTTTGTACTTAAATTTGAGATACAAAAGTGTGAGTCTTCCAATTTTGATCTTCTTTGGATACTCTGAGTCCCTTGAATTTTCTTATGAATTTTATGATAAGATTGTCCATTTCTGCAAAGAAGCCTCTGGGATTTCAATTGGGATTGTGTTGAATCTACAGATCAATTTGAGGGAGTATTGTCATTTTAACAATATTAAGTCTTCTGACTAATTAACATGGAATATCTTTCTATATATTGGGGTCTTTTTTATATCTTTCAAAAATTATTTGTAGTTTTTAGAGGGTAAATTTTGCACTTTCTTTGTTAAGCTTTTTCCTAAGTATTTTATTTTTAATGCTATTTTAAATGGGATTGTTTTCTTAATTTTGTTTTTAATTGTTCATTGTTAGTGTTTAAAAATACAATTGGCTTTTATATATTCATCCTGTATCCTGCAATCTTACCAATTTAGTGTATTAGTTCCAGTAGATTTTTTTATTTTTTTTATTTTTTATTTTTTTAAACATCTTTATTGAAGTATAATTGCTTCACAATGGTGTGTTAGTTTCTGCTTTATAACAAAGTGAATCAGCTACACATATACACACATTCCCATATCTCCTCCCTCCCGCATCTCTCTCCCTCCCACTCTCCCCATCCCACCCCCCCAGGCGGTCACAAAGCACCTAGCTGATCTCCCTGTGCTATGTGGCTACTTCCCACTAGCTATCTACTTTACATTTGGTAGTGTATATATGTCCATGACACTCTCTCACCCTGTCACATCTCACCCCTCCCCCTCCCCATAGCCTCAAGTCCATTCTCTAGTAGGTCTGTGTCTTTATTCCCATCTTGCCACTAGGTTCTTCATGACCTTTTTTTTTTTTCCTTAGATTCCATATATATGTGTTAGCATACTGTATTTGTTTTTCTCTTTCTGACTTACTTCACTCTGTATGACAGACTCTAACTCCATCCACCTCATCACAAATACCTCCATTTCATTTCTTTTTATGGCTGAGCAATATTCCATTGTATATATGTGCCAGTAGTTTTTAAGGGGGTTTCTTAGGATTTTCTATACACAAGATCAAGTCATCTGCAATTAGAAATAGTTTCAATTCCTTCTTTCTAATCTGGGTGCCTTTTTTTTTTCCTTACCTAAATCCCCTGCAATGTTAATACAAGTGGTGAGAGTGGAGCATATCCTTGTTTTGTTGCTAACTTTAGGAGGAAAACATTCAGTATTTCACCACTGTATGTTCTAACAAAACACTACAAATTTAGTGGCTTAAAACAACAGAAATTTATTACCTTAACATCCTGGAGGTCAGAAGTCTCAAATGGTTCTCATTAGGCTTAAATAAAGACGCTGCAGAGCTGCATTCCTTTCAGGAAGCTCTAGGTGAAAATCAATTTTTTTTCTTTTCTAGATTCTAGAGTTTCCTGTCATCCCTTGGTTTATGCCCTCTTCCACCTTCAAAGCCAGCAATGGCCAGTCAAGTGTTTCTCACGTCACATATCTCTGGCACAGACTTTTCTGCCTTCCTCCTCCACATATAAAGACCCTATGATTACATGGGGCCCATGGAGATGTTCTAGGATATCTCCCTATTTGAAGGTCAGCTGATTAGCAACCTTAATTCCATCTGGAAACTCAATTCTTCTTTGTCATGTAATATAACAGGTTCTGGCAATTAGGATGTAGGCATCTTTGGGAGGCCATTATTCTGCTTACCATAGTCAGTGCTCTGGCCCTCAAAGATTCATGCCTGTTCCACATGGAAAATATATTCACCTCATCTGATCATCCCCCTAAATATCAATACATTGCAGCATCAATGCAAAGTCCAAAATCTCATCTACATCTTCTCAGCTTAAAAGTCCCAAATCTAATAATATAAACCATCTAAATCAGGTATGGATAAGACTATGAGTATAATCCATCTTGAGGTACAATTCTTCTCTATATATGAACCTGTGAAACTCAAAAACAAGTTACCTGCTTACAAAATACCCTGTTGGGACAGGCATAGAATAGTAGTTATAGATATTCCCATTCAAAAAGGGAGAAAATGGAAGGCATAAGGAAGTCAACAGTCTCAACAAATTGAAAATCCAAGAGGGCAAAGTCCATTTGATTTCAAGACCTGGGAATAATCCTGTGTGATTTTTGTTTCTGCAATCTGGCCTCAAGTCTCCTCACTCTAAGTCATTCTTCTTTTTTCATAAAAGGTAGCTGTGTTTGCAGGTGAGTAGTTTTATCAGCCTGTTTATCACCTGTAGAATTTTGTGAGTACAACAACCATCTTTTCTTCTGGCTTTCTCTCACACTTTTAATACTAGCTAGTAGTGCTTCTGCTAATATAAAATTGTCAATAATCTTATGGGTTTCCCATATATGTCACAGGAATTCATTCTATTTGACAAAAGACTCCTCCATAGAGTTTTCCTAAATATTTCCATCTCTATTTTTGACTAAGATGGTCAAAGGACTGTATGAGTCACAAACTTAATCTCTTAAAAGAGAACTGAATACTCTGACATTTTGATTAGCATAAACTATCCAGCCACACCCTGTTTTTTCACTAGAGCACTCTTTTATGAGAATGAATCTCTTAATTTTAACATCTTTTACAATCTGGATAAGCTGAGAATTTCCCAAATCATAAAGTCCTGGTTCCTTTTGACACAACAATTTATATCTTTCTTCTCACATTTTACTGTATGCAACAGGAAGATACTAGACTGTGCCTTCAAAATTTTGCTAGGAAATCTCAGCTAAGTAGCAAGTTCAGCACTTAAAAACCTGCTTTCCACAAAACTGAAGGGCACAATTCTGCTTAATTTTCTCCACTATTTAATAAGGATTCCCTTTCCTCCATTTTTCAATAACATGTTTCTCATTCCTTTCAATGCCTTCAACAGCAGAACTTTAATGCCCATATTTCTATCAACAATCTGTTTGTGATTACTTAAATATTCTCTAATATTTTCTCTACCAAATTCCGCACTTCCTTCCAAGTCCTCACTAGCAAAGGTGTTAACATCTGTATTTTTACTAACAATCTGTTCAAGACAATATAGGCATTTTCTACCATACTTCTCAAAATTTTCCATCCTCTGTCCACTGCCCAATTGCAAAGCCACATCAACATCTTTAGGTAATTTTTACATCAACACCCTACTTCCAGATATCAAAATCTGTATTGGTTTCCTATTGTTGCTATAACAATGTACCCAAACTTAGTGACTTAAAATAACACAAGTTTATTGCCTTATATTTCTGGAGATCAGAAGTCCAATAAGGCTATCATTGGGTTAAACTTAAGGTTTTAGCAGGGCTGCATTTCTTTATGGAGGCTCTAGGGGAGTATTTGTTTCCTTGTCTTTTGCAGGTTTTAGAGGCCACCACATTCCTTCCATCTTCTAAGTCAGAAATGGTCAGTCAAGCATTTTAACACTGTATCACTCTGACACAAACACACTCTTCTGCCCCCCTCTTCCACATTTAAGAACACTTATGATTACACTGGGCCCTCCCAGATAAATCCAGGACAATATACCTAATTTAAGGTCTGCTGATTAGCATCTTTAATTCCATATGCAAAATTAATTTCCATTTTCCATGTAACACACTCACAGTTTCCAGTGATTAAGCCATGGACAACTTTGGGAGGCTATTATTCTGCCTACCACAACTATTGAGTATACTAGCTTTAGACAGGCAAATTAGGTTTTATAGAGAGTGCCAAAACTGACCTATATACACTTGGAATTCATATTATAATTAAGGTGCACAAAAAGGGTTCAATAAGGGGGATAGATAGATAGATAGATATAGTATTTTCATAAATGAAATTAGGAAACTAAGTAGCCATTTGGAAAAAAAAAGATAAAGTTGCACCAGTATTTCATACAATAAACAGGATAAATTTCAAATGTATGAAAGATCTAAATGTAAAAAATAAAATCATATAAATATTAGAAGAAACATAAATGATTTATTAAATTAGAATGGGGAAAATATTTTTAACTATGACCCACTATCTACAAACCAAAAAAGAAGAAAAAGTGAAAGACTTGACTACAAAAATGCCAGAATTTCTACTTGGCATAAAACATTTTTAGGCAAGTTTTAATTTTTTTGAAAGCACAGAAAAAGATATATACAGAAGATAAATAGATCCTAGAAATTGAGACAAAAAAGACCCAAACTTCATTAAAAATGTAGAAAATATAAACTGAAATTTTACATAAATAGAAATCCAAATGCTCCTTAACCAAATGAAAAGATGTATAACATTCCTTATAGTAATATAAATTTAAATTAAAACTACTCAGAGGTATAATTTCTTATAAGTCAAATAGGCAAAAATCCAAAATGTTGACAACACTATCTATTGGTGAGGTTGTGGGGAAACATTCTCACGGTTCTGGTGGAAATGTATCATGGTACAAGCTCTGTGGAGGGGGAAAATCAGTATGTGACACAATAGAGAATTTACCTTTTGACCCAGCAGTCCTATTTCCAGGCACCTGTCCAACAGATATACATGCACACTTTTAAAATTAAAAATCTGTAAGCATATCTATTTCAGGATCATTTGCAATAACAAAGTATTGGAACAGCCCAACTGTTCACCAGTAGGAACTTGTTAAATAAACTACTGCATATGCAATTCAGTACTGCACAGCTATAAAAAAAAGAATGATGGAAATTATCTACATATTGTCACTGAGAATCTCCAGGATATATTTTCAAGTTAACAAAGGAAGGTGTAGAGAGCACATACAGTATGCTATATTTATGTGAGTAAGGGCGAGTGTAAAAATCCCTACCTGTGTGTGTGTTTGTGTGTTTTGCATGTACTTAACAAAAGAAATACCAGATGAATAAATAAGCTCATAGGCCAATAAATATAATCACCTATAGTGTGGTAGAGGGGATGGAGAATGGGGAAAGGGGGCCAGTTGTGAAAATGAGTCTTTACTGTATATTTTATGTATCATATAAAATGTATTATATACTCAAAGTATATTAAATAAAACTTTAAATTAGATTTATAATTACAAAGAGAGGAGAAAAAGACCTTTGGGAACAATTATTGGACCAGATTCAGTTTTGTCAGAACATCCTCATGACAAAGCCCAAAGTTTCTGTCATCCTGTGCTCTAATCTCTTACGGAAGTCCAAGGTTCTCAATCTTGAATCTTTTCATCCTCATTCTCTAATAAACAATCACTTTTAGAATTGGAAGTCTCCATTTGTATGCATTCCAGAACTGCAACAGCATTCTAGGAACTAAAAAATGGGTTCAACTCCAAACAAATCTCCCCAATTTCAAATAGATGTCTCAAACACTACTCTTGAGGGCGTGCTAGTTAAAGACATAAAGGTTCCATGCAACTGATTTCCTTTTTGTGCTTACTTTACAAGGAAGCTGGTTCTGATCCTATTTTTGAAAAGGGACTACTGGTAAACAAAGCTAACTTTGAGATGTGAAGACCCTAATTTTAATGTGCTCCAGGTATTGTAGTAATAAAACCCAGCTATCACAGACTGAAGTTATGAATTTTTGGAAATAAATAATTTTCACATGCAGTATGTTCCATGCAACAAAAACTGCTGACTATCTGGCATATCATGTTTGTCAAAACACCAAAGGAAAGTAGAATACGCCATTATGAGGATTCCCCTAGACACAAAACTTTACAGCCATTAGCCAGCAATTAGAACTCACCATGTTAATTAAGCATTTACATCAAGCAGTAGCTTTTACATAACAGTGTCTAAGTAGAAAAATAGAGTCACACTAAGGGTAATCTTTAAGATTTAGAGCTGAAACATTTCTCAAATAATTCTCCCCTTACATGCTGTAGTCCACAGGAACTTCATATCCTGATTTTAGAAAATACATTTACCAATCTCATGGTATCTAGATCCATCAAGACACCTCCTTACATTATGTCATACCAGTGGCCATACCATATAAAGATCTCTGTTGAAGACAATATGACTCATCCATATCATATTATCCCTGTGGAATTAATTTATTAAAAAATTGCTACTTGTCTCTACCCAAAATCCACAATTTCTTATGATTTATAGCTTTTATTCTTGCTATTTTGTACAACATCAAAATCTGGACTCTCTCTAAACCAATCAGAAACTGGAGGAGCTGCAGGACATCTATTAATTTCTGTAAGATATCTTTTAATATACAAAGGACCAATACAAATACTGTTCTAATATAGCCCAGTCACAAGGAGAAATCCCTGGCCCATTAGATATTTACACCATCCATCCCTTCCAAGGGCTGAACAATAATTTACTGGATCATTCAAGTTCATAAAAGTAATCAGGTATATCACATAGTTTCTTTAATTTCTTCCAACTACTCCTATCCATAGGACTCCACCTACCTTCCATCGTATACCTCAGCGTTCAGCACCAACCACCCAACACAATAAGTGATAAAGGACAAGAAGCCATCACATATAAATAGGAAGTGATATCTCTGAATTCACAACCTGTTCAACACGTGGAACAATGGAGAAAGTATAGATTAACAGTCTGGTCAAGGTGTTCAATGGGTGAACTACCTGTGCCACTCTGACTAGAGTGAAAGAGTTTGAGGAAGTGAAGTTTCCAGCTCTATTTCTGGTTTCTTTAAGCCATAAAAACCCCTTCCTGTATCAATCTTCTGACAAGAATGATTCCAACAGACTTTCTCCCTTCTGAATTTTTTTTAGGTCAACCTCTATCCAAATCTAAGTTCCTGCCCCAGTGATCTTGATCTTTTAGAATCACTGTTCATTTTTGGCTCTTCATTATATCTGAACTGACGTAACATAACCTAGGGAAGAATGCACAGCACAGAAAGAAACAGAAGCCATATTTCAATTTTCTCCACAGGAAAGATCCCTGTGAGTATGCTCTTGAGTACCGAGATAGACATTGAGCAATGTGAATGTTTCTTTTTAATCTGGTATGTTTTCTATGTATCGTATTCCAACTGATATGAAAATATAAATAAAAATATGCAATCTAGATGTAGTTCTCAGGACAGATCCAATATAGATTAAAATACAAGTTTGTTATTTAATAATAAATATTTGTTTCATAAATCCACAAATGTGTGGACTGAAATTTTAGTCTTATTTAGTTTATTAAAGGTTTTATGAAATACTCAAATTGTAAATTTAAAATATCTTCAACACATATATATAAACACATGCACACTTAAAGAATTAAAGATTTCTAATAATGATTACATGAAATCCACACCTGCAATACACTGTGTGTTGAGTTGCAAGATCCAATGATGATTTTAAATATGATCATGAGTGTCAAATTCCTTATTAAGAATAAAAATGTGCACAAATACATTCTAAGTTCTCTCATCATTTTATCTGTAATGAATATTTGACAGAACCATACAGAAATTCCAACATTAGCAGACATTGGGAAGTTCTGGTCCTAATTGGTTTTCCTGGGTGTTTTAAGTTAATAGAGTTCTTAAAGTTATTTTAATATGAGATACACATATTGTCAGTAATAGTAAGTCTCCCCCACCCTTTAATATTAAAGCAAGTCAGATAGTAAGAATATCAGTTAAGATTCTGTGTACTTTCATCCTCTTCTGTTCCTCCATAATGAGAAACATGTAGGTCTTCAAGTACTGAGATTCTAAGTGCAGAGCAGTTTAAGAGAAAAGCATTTTTCTTTCAGGAATGTAATGGGGCCCTTAATTCCTTAACTGTACTTGAATTGTTTTTCTTTCTCTGGTTTTATTTCAGCACATATTATTTTAAAATACAACATACATATTTCATCAGATAGGTTAACAAGTAGTTATTAAGTAAACACCCATTGTCAAGTCAAAATAATATCACCAACCAGCCAGAAAGTCCCCATTTATCCCTTCCTGATGTGAACAACTTCCTCAACTTATCTGGATATTTTAGTAATAATTTCCTTATTATCATTACCATTTTGCAACCAATTGTGCATCACTAAATGATATTTTATTTCTATGGTAATAAAATATAATGTATGTGTTTTGTGTCTTTTTCTGTCAATAATTTGTTGCTAAGATTCATCAAGTGGTGTGTATCTATAGTTCATTCATTTTCACTGACTAACATACTACAATTTCATTGTGTTTATCCAATGTGTTCGTCCATTCTACTGCCAAAGAGTGTTTAGGATGTTTCCAGTTTCGGGCTATTAAATTCAATATTATGAATACTCTGAGTATGTGTATCTAGTATAGATACCCACTTAGGTCTCTAGGGCATCACTGTCTAGTATAACTCTTTGCATTGATTGAACCGTTCTATCTGTACTGTCCAATAGAGTAGCCAGTAGCCACTTGTGGTTATTGAGCATTTCAAATGTGGCTAGTGAAACTGGGAGATTAATTTTTACTTTTATTTCATTACATTAAAATTAAATTTACATTTAAATAGACATGTGAGTAGCGGCTACCACTGAATAGCACAGATGAACTTGACCATTATGTTAGCATTAATGATCACAAGGGTTGAGGATTGGAATATCTACTTCTGATTCCACTAGAGAGCTTATAAAATGACAATGAAAATTCAGGGCTTTAAACACACTTCAGGTCACAGTCAGATGAACAGAAAGCTTATTTGGCAGCCTTGTAAACAATCTCTTACTTCTTATAATATCAAATGTCCCTGAAAATAAGACCCAAAATTAACTGCATTATTTGTAGGATTACAATGAGAGTTTAATTCACAGATTGTCAAGTGTCTAATGTGAAATTTATAGCTTCAGTTGAAAAGGAGTGGGACTCTAAGAACTGGAACGTCGATCTCTGGAGAAATAAAAGGAAAAAGATATGAAACAAACTTCCAAGACTCTCTGATGTTCCCTTCTTGTAGGAAGCAGACCCTACTTCTGTGTCTGAAGATACTAGGCTTCACTTATGTTATGGTAGTAAAATATCATCAACTGAGGCAATTGTCTCACAAGCAGATGCATATTCTGCTCAAGCTCCATCACAACCACCCCTTATTAATTCTAGAACTATAAACAGAGTTAGACACTGGCCTACTCTGAGGGACAAGTGGTAAATCAGATCCAGGAAGAAATAATTTGCACTCCAAAAGTATTTCAGAAATGTGGGAAAAATACATGCAAGAGGGCTTCCCTGGTGGCGCAGTGGTTGAGAATCTGCCTGCCAATGCAGGGGACACGGGTTCGAGCCCTGGTCTGGGAAGATCCCACATGCCGCGGAGCAACTGGGCCCGTGAGCCGCAACTACTGAGCCTGCGCGTCTGGAGCCTGTGCTCCGCAACGGGAGGGGCCGCAATAGCGAGAGGCCCGCGCACCGCGATGAGGAGTGGCCCCCACTTGCCACGACTAAAGAAAGCCCTCGCACGAAACGAAGACCCAACGCAGCCATAAATAAATAAATAAAAATAAATAATTTTTAAAAAATACATGCAAGAATAGATTCTAAGGGAATCTTTGGTCTAAGCCAAGTATGATATTATAAATTATTGAACCAGACTGAATTTATTGATATGGATACACCTACAAAAGTTTTGGGGTTAAATATGGTAAGATGAACTGTAAGTGGCTTTAAGACATTATTTGATTGGTTAATTGAAACTTGAACTTGCAATGGCTTACATTCAAAGAAGCTGAGATACTAGAACTTCCATGGCACCCTGTACAAGAAGAAATAACAAGAGTTTAGGGAGACAGGGATGTTGTAGTGTACTTACGTGCATCCTGCATATCCACCCCAAACACTATAACCTTTGAGAAGGCGGAGAAGACATGCCCTTCCCTAAGACATTGTGAAATACCTTCAGATGGGAACACTGACTTCCTGGAAATGCTCTACAGTAGCTTTCTTCTGTGTAACAGTGCAGAGAGTAAAAGATGCCACCAGCGAATGAGTTTCCCTATTTCAGTGGGGGTGAATGTATTCCAGAGTGACAAAGACCGAGTGTTTAACCATCAGAGACAAGGTGTGTGCATTTGACAAACAGGCAGCAGGAACAAAATCATAATCACAATATTTTGACCTATGGGATTTGGAGCAGTAGCTAATTAATCAAAGAAATTTTATAGATGGTTAGTCTATGAAAATATCTCTATAGCAGAAAAATATCTAGGTCATGTAGCTAGAAGCCTGACTCAAACTGTCAAAATGGAAAGTCACTCAGTTTCTGGACTTAAGCAAGTTCACAGCCCTAAGGCCCTTTGACTGATGGAGAGCCAGGCTTCCTTGAGGAAGAGTCCTGCAAGTTTGTGAATTTTTCTTCAAACCTTCCCCAAAGTGATCTATAGCCATTTACAAAGGTTATTTTATACTGGAAAAAGGGAAATATCCATATGTTTCATGAATTACTAGATAATGATCTGAACTGACAATAATTTCTGGAGACAAAAAAGTGTCACTCTGGTCTATCAGTCAATAGGCAACACGGCAGTCAAGTGATTAAAGTAGAATAGGCCCAAATCGGTCTCCCATAGGATCAGTGGAGCAAAAGCTCACCCTGTAGTTATTTTTTTCCTGTTCTTGAATGTGTAATTGTCTTCTTGAATCATGGGTGACAGACTAGGAAGGGCTAAATGTAGGCCTCCTGTCTTCCTTTCCCTACTGGGAAAATAAACCAAAAGTAATGCTGATTCCTAGAGGAAACTACTGAGAGGAGTCTTACCATCAAAGGCTTGAAAAATGCACATTCAACTGAATAGTTTGGCCTGTGCATATCTTGGAGATTGACTGCGAATTATTGTAAACTTAATCAGATGGTTATTTTATTACAGCTGCTATTACAGCTGTGGTATCTTTACTGGAACAAATCAACACAGCCCTGGCAAGGGTACATAACTATTGATCTGGCAAATGCTTTTGTCTCTACACCAATTTGCAAGGAGCAGCAGCAGAAGTTGATTTTCACTGCGTTGTCTCAAGGTTATGTCAATATGCCCAGTCTCTGCCATAGGGAGGCTGACAGAGCTGTTCATAACGCCATGCCTCAGAAATTGATAACATCAGGCAGACTGAACCTGATGAACAGGAATTAGCAAGATACTTTATGGTACAGTACCTGGACATTTGTGACATGCCTCTGAGCCAACGAACAAATAAGGGAGTTACTCCATTGGCTGAGACGGTTGTTCCCAGAAAAAATGGGGTTGCTACTACATGATGGGGAAGGATAGGCTATGTCTGAAACCCAGAGGATTCTTTAGGGTTCTCTATTACTTTCTTGCACAATAGTAAATGCTAACAGAAGATCATAGAAACAACAGCAACCAAAAAAGCTGCAGAACAAATGAGGATCCAGATCTTTTGGTTATGAAATTTGGGGTCATCCTGCCAGGTAAAGAATCCAGATTAATTAAAATGCTTGTTGAAGACAAAGATAATATTTAGTGGTGTAAAAGAAGGAAATTATAATTATCAACTCTGGCGTTATGATCACTTACAAAAATGACAACTACCTCAGATATGCATATTTTCTTTCTTGATTATTAGATGTATGTAGATAAGTAATATTTATTTTTAATTCCTTCTCCTTTTAAATTACTACTTTATAGAGGATATGGGGGAAGTTAACCTTAAAATTTAGTCTTTAAGTTACAAAGCATTGAAATGAGATTGTGACTGAACTGGCAAAGGATTTAACATTGCCTAGGGATAGGTACATTATCAGTTGGGACTTAGTATCCCCTCCTTTAGGAAAGAGGATGTGACTGTCACTGTACAAAGGATTGGCATCTTGTTAGCCAATCCTTGAAGAAGTTAATATTGTTGTTGTACGGAAATTCAAATATGTAGTGTGGTTTGTAAATAAATGCTCCATATCAAAAGGGGAGGACTGTGCCAGTCATATATAGCATATCCCAATCCAAATCAACCCTTTAATAATGTTCAACATAATGCTGCAGATAGGACTGTGCAAAAGGCATTTACCTTTTGCCAGCAAGGGCACCAGAGAAGGATGGAAGATGGGAAGAGGGAAGAAGGGATGTTCTTCTTACTGTTTGCTTGCTATTCCTGTCAATGTCATCCCAGCATAACCATTTTGCCTTGTCAGCTGCAGTTGCTTCCAGGCTACGCATACTTTCTGCATTCCCAGAACCAACAGCATTATATCCTACCAGTGGTGTTCAATAAATTTTGTTGAAAAAAGGAATAAATAAATAAATGAATGTCAGAGTTGAAAGTAACTCAATATATTATTTAGTCCAACCCCTTTATTACACAGAAAATCTAAAGAAAGATATTTGGTTACGTCAAGTAACCATGAGCGAAACAAACAAATTCAAGAATAAAAAAATTTAAACATAATGAATATCAAGTTCTAGAAATGTCCCATTTTTTCTTTAAAATCCACATTAAGTTATATATGTGCAATGTACATGTAGTAGCTAGGGAAGAGTTAAACAACAAATTTCTAAGTGTAGTAAGCAGATAGGGAAACATAGATATATATGTTTCACTTACAGTGAAAATCATGAAAATGCCATGAAGAAAACAATAGTTGAATTATGGGGAAAAGATTTCTAGGAAACAGTTTGAAATATACTTTCCCTCCACGTAAAAACATGGAATTTTTATAACACTTCTTATAGAAGAGAGTTACTAAAAGGAGTTGCACAGATGAACTAGATTTCTAGACATTGTTGTACTGCATAGACTTTTACCAGAGCAATTAAGAATGAGAAATTTCAACAGGAAGAGATATGCAAAATACAATTGATGAATTTTATGTAATCAAGACAGAAGCCTATACTTTAAGCACTGAGCAATTACACAGGAGAAAATTGTTCCATGGTCTAGCAATACTTAGAGCAACCAGTTTGGTACTGACAAAGAAACAGAACCGAATGAATTGGGTTAGAAACAGATCCAGAAATTAAATACTTCATGTGTCCTGCCTTTCAGTCCAATGATGCATAATGTAGGCATAGTACTTACAGCACTTACTGGGGAACCTGACAAAATGTAGATTCTTTTTCAGTAGATACTACATTCCTAACAGGGTGTCAATTTAAACAGATGAAGATGTAGGCGGCTGTGTCTTAGCATTCTTTGTTTTCATAATATATAGCACTATGCCCAGCAAATGAGAGCTAGTCAAAGATTACTGATGCATAAAATTGATAATATTATCGATGAATAATGCTGATGAATAAAAAATTTACTTATCACTTTACCAGATATGAAGTGTTTCTAGAGATATGAATAAATACATTTTGGGATGCTGCAAACCTGGGTAGCTTATTCAGATCACTTCCAGTTTTAGCACACTAAAAGGAATGGGAAACTGAAATCCTTAAATATCGTGTAACTTTTCCTCTGGTTGTGGCCAAACAGACATCTGATCCAAGCTGGCACATATAGTTTCTGTTCTCTGGTAATTTGCAGAAAGAATCGCTTATAAGTTATGTGTGAGCCTTAGGCATAGAAGGTCATGCAACCTCAGGGGCTGAAAGTGACCTCATTTGCATTTCACCATGATGGACTGTGGGCAAGAGAAGGAAGGCAGGGTTCAAAAAGAGAGGAACAAAACAAACACAAAAAGAAGAAAAAAAAAAAGGAAAAGCCATAAAGAAAGTACACGGGCAATGGTGAGATGGAGGAACCTTGGTCACAGAAGACTGCTCACATTCTTGTTTGAGTTGCAGATGAGGCTTTTTTGCTGCTTTGGTTTTCTTTAAATTCCCTTTTTTATTTTCGTTTCACTTTAACACAAGTGATTTTCTTTTCTTTTTTTTTTTAACCAAGTAATCCTATCATAAGAAAGCACAAATTCTATCATTCTCTCTTTCCAATACATGAGGAAGCTAAGACCAAGAGACCTTATGAGTGTTTTTTTTGCCCAAGATCATGTGTCTGAGAAGTTTAGACACTCCTCAGACCCCTAATCAGGAAAAATAAGGTTATTCTAAAAAAAAAAAAAAATGTGTTCCCACAAAATGAATCCATATCAAGAAATTTATCCTGGAGAAAATTATAAGTGAAACATGTTCATTGGAATGTTGATATGGTAACAAAAAATGGGGGGGGAACCCTCAATGTACAACAGCAGAATGGCTATTTAAATTATAGTACAGGAATCCCATTACACTTTAGGCAAGCATTGAAAATGACTGTTATAAAGCTATGTAACAATATTGACATTTCTGGAATAAAACGTTTAGTTCATAAAACAAAAAACTGCTGTTTATTAAAGATATTGCAACCTAGTAAAATTTATATTTGTATAGATAACAATAAAAGGAATCATATCTTTTGCTAACAATTAATTTAGTTTTGGTTTCTGGAATGTCTGCAAATAGCTATAAAATTGATCATTGCTACCAATAATATTATAATATTAACATCTGAAGTAAACATATATTACAAGTGAAGTTATATTCAGATATATATATATATAAATATATATATATATATATATATATATATATAAATAACAAGATCTTAGTTGGGAAAATACCAAATTTTCTATCTTCCACAATTTCACTACCCAGAAAACATTTTGGGGTGTCAATCTTTTGAAGGTAAATAGTGAGAATTATTAGGAAAATATCACTGTTAGCCATTACCAGTAGTTAAACTTTCTGAGGAAAAATTGAAAACAATGTGGAATCTACAATGTGATTTAGTGTGGTTTATAAAAGTAAATTATTTCATTTAATTTAATGCAACAAACATTTGTATAAAAGACAATGTGCTCAGAACAAGAGGAGAAGATAAAACATCATATTTATATGCAAGAAATGTACAGTCAAGTGGGGAAAAATAGGTATAAAATAGTTTAACATAATATGTTGAGTGAAATAAGATTAATGTTTAAAGAGCACAATTCCATTCTTGGATTTTTGAATAAATTTCCTTAACATCTGCCCCATTGTCTGACTAATAACTAAATTGTCTTTTCTCTTTTAAAACATGGTTTTCCTTTCATCATATTTTCACAACATTTGTGTATTCATCAAAGGGATTTCTTTCTACAAAATGTGTCCCATTCGTCCATTGAGGTATCCTACTACTAATTCTCATTCCAGCAACCATGCTGTTCAAATGACTGTGACTGATTATGAGACTTAATTAACTTGTCAACGGAAAGATAGTAATTTTCAATCCATTTTCACTTTTCCATATGGCCAAAAAGGAAAAGCCTTTCTCCAGCGTACACTTACACATACATGTGCTACGTCACAAAATGATGGTAAATTACCCAAACTTACACCCTGGAACTTAGAATGAGGGCTATAAATAAATAATAAGCATCACAGTTTTCTTTTCTTTTGTATGGATTTTCATCATGTTGGTATTTGGTAACGAGAATATGTAGAAGTATGCTGGAGAGGGTGTGGAGAAAAGGGAACCCTCTTGCACTGCTGGTGGGAATGTAAATTGATGCAGCCACTGTGGAGAACAGTATGGAGGTTCCTTAAAAAACTAAAAATAGAACTACCATATGACCCAGCAATCCCACTACTGGGCATATACCCTGAGAAAACCATAATTCACAAAGACACATGGACCACAATGTTCATTGCAGCACTATTTACAATAGCCAGGACATGGAAGCAACCTAAGTGTCCATTGACAGATGAATGGATAAAGAAGATGTGGCACATATATAGAAAGGAATATTACTCAGCCATAAAAAGAAACGAAACTGAGTTATTTGTAGTGAGGTGGATGGACCTAGAGTCTGTCATACAGAGTGAAGTAAGTCAGAAAGAGAAAAACAAATACCGTATGCTAAAACATATATATGGAATCTAAAAATAAATGGTTCTGAAGAACCTAGGGGCAGGACAGGAATAAAGACGCAGACGTAGAGAATGGACTTGAGGACACGGGGAGGGAGCAGGGTAAGCTGGGACGAAGTGAGAAAGCAGCATTAACATATATACACTACCAAATGTAAAATAGATAGCTAGTGGGAAGCAGCTGCATCGCACAGGGAGATGAGCTTCCTGCTTTGTGACCACCTAGAGGGGTGGGATAGGGAGGGTGGGAGGGAGACACAAGAGGGAGGGGATATGGGGATATATGTATACATATAGCTGATTCACTTGGTTATACAGCAGAAACTAACACAACATTGTAAAGCAATTATACTCCAATAAAGATGTTACAAAAAAAAAGAATATGTAGAAGTAAATGTTATTGCTATTAACCAATAAACAGATGCCTATGCAGCGTATGAGCCATTTCCCTCCCGATTCCTAAGAAAGCTCCAATTCTGTTTAGGCATCAAGTGGGTAGCATGTATCTTATATGCCACAGGAAAAGCTGGTCACACTCCCAGGATGATTGGTTAAAGAGTTACCCCACCTTCTTGGCCAGTGTTAGTTTCAGAAAAGGGCATTTAATGTGATTTAGAACATTGAGATACAAAGGAGAGTTTTGCTGCGGAGTTCTGGGAAAGCTCTTCTATAATCTTTTGAATTTTTTTTCAGAAGCAGCTCTCCCTTGTCTTTTTCTCTGGTCGTTTTGAGATATGAGGCCTGGGTTTGAGTAAGCCATCTTGCTCCTAATATGTAAATGTGCCAACCATTCATTGGTAGAAAACAGAGCCAGGAGAATCTCTGAGAAAGGTATTACAACTAATAGATAACTCTAAAGACTGCTAATGTGTTATGAGGTGACACATTTAATTATGTTTAAAATAGACTGGCTTGGACTTCTGTTGTTGTTTTTTATTTTATTTATTTATTTATTTTTGGCTGCGTTGGGTCTTCGTTGCTGTGTGCGGGCATCTCATTGCGGTGGCTTCTCTTGTTGCGGAGCACAGGCTCTAGGTGCACGGGCTTCAGTAATTGTGGCACGTGGGCTCAGTAGTTGTGGCTTGCAGGCTCTAGAGTACAGGCTCAGTAGTTGTGGCACACGGGCTTAGTTGCTCCGTGGCATGTGGGATCTTCCCGGACCTGGGCTCGAACCCGTGTCCCCTGCATTGGCAGGCGGATTCTTAACCACTGCGCCACCAGGGAAGCCCTGGACTTTTGTTGTTTGATGCAGCTCCATTAATTCATTTATTCACAAATTTTTATTGAGAAATTACTATGAGCTAGGAAATATTCTAAGTGTTGGGTGATACGAGTAGTGAAAAACAAAACAAAAATTTCTGGCTTCATTGAAACCATATTCTTCAAGAGTGTAATGTAATCATTCTACCTGCTGGAAATGTATAAGAGTGATTTTGGAAATTTTTCATGATTTGAAGTAAGTCCACAAGGCATAGATGAACTCTAAAGTGTAAATCTTTGTTATATTATATGTGAAAAGGAAGACTATTACATGGTTGTAGCAGAAGCTGTTGTGGTCTTCTCAAGTTCCTATGCATGTCTATAGACTCCTGCGTCTATTCTATGGGTGGTGGAATCCAAAAATGCCATGGAGGGGAGTGAATGCCCCCAGATCTCCAACCAGTGAGGGATGGGAATTGGTGAATATCCCTCAGTGGAAAAATTCCAAGGTTTATTCTCCCACAGCTGTAACCTCCTCATGAATGTATCCTTTAGAGCCCTTCCTCCCCTTTTGGTTTTACTTTCCTATTCCATCACCCTGTTTCCTGAGATCACATCCCAAATAAACCACATGCACAGAAATCCTTACCAAAGATTCCACACTGGGGGAACCCAAACTAAGACAATGGTAAATACAACTATCTCCATGCTACTTCTTGAAGTTTGGGCATTAGCTGTCTCCACTGAATACCAAAATACCAGCATAAAATCAAGACAACAATCATGACACCTTATCTTTCTGGCACCAAATATCAACGATGACTACAGAGGACCACTGTGTTGTTTAGACACATCTTCTCTAATTCTAAGCAATGGTGTGCTATATCCTTTGCACACCTGTGTCTGAATTCTTTCTTAAAGCATCTTCTGCCTTCCAAATGAGTTTCTGAGTTTCTTTTTATGAAGTGAATTTATCTTATTCCATTGAGCTTTTCCTACTCGTAAACAGCCAATAAAGCTTTTACTATCCTGGGCTTCAAAAATATGGTTCTGAATCTATTTTTTCTTCTCCTCTTTATTTTCTCTGGTCTTCACATTCCTTTTTGTTGGATTGAATTTATATTCGATTTGGCTTCTTCTTCTACTGCCCTTCTTTCTTCCTTCCTCTTTTCCTCCCTCTTTCCTTTCTTTCTTTCTTTTCTTTCTTTCTTTCTTTCATTCTTTCTTTCTGCCTTTTTTCTTTCCTTCATTCATTCTTTTATTTCATTGTTTTATTTTTTCATCCTTTTTTTTTTTCATTTTCATCCAATATCCTGGGCCTTATATAAATATCCACAGTACTCATTAGGCCTGTTCTATTACCTATGACTAATTATTCTTATTATACATCTTTGCCCAAAGTTATGTAGCATAGAGTAGGGACCACAGAGAAGCCTGCCAATCACAGGGAGCACAGTGGGTAATATGTAATGATGATTACATGACTATCATTTCCATCATTTATATATGTATCTGCACTAAATATCAAAATAGCAGCCAAATGCCAGAAAAAACTTTTGAAATCAACTTTCCTGTGGGGATAAAAGTTTTTTGGGGTTTTGTTTTGTTTTGTTTTGTTTTTAATCAGAAGACAGAAGTCAAAGCTATTTATATAGCTGCTTAAGATTCTTTGCAGGTTTTTTGTGCAGTTTTATTAAGATCCTGGTCATATAAATACACATATTTTCCTTCCCTGTATTGTATGGTCCATGAAGTTTTTAAAGTATGCCAACCACTTTTGATTTTCTATATTTCATTCTTCTTCTCTTTTTTCACACTAGGATGGAGATGACATAACTCACTGAAAATATTCACTAAAATCAGCTTTTTTCAGTCTGAAACACTGATATTCTTTCCAGTTCTTTAAGCAAACTGAACACCATACAAACCTTAAAGTAGTTGTAAAGTTGAGTGGAATTTACACAGAGTAGGTTATATACTAAATTGAGAATAATTCTAGGATGTGTGTGTGTTTGTGTGTGTGTGTGTGTGTGTGTGTGTGTGAGAGAGAGAGAGAGAGAGAGAGAGACAGCATGTTTCCATGAATGATTCCAGGCATGTGTGACAGAAAGAGAACACGAAGTGAGGAAGAACATTACAGCCAAACTTTCCTACTGTTTGGATTAAATTAGTGTATATTAAGAAGTAGTACTTCTTCCAATTATTCAAGCCAATCCTAGGTAAACTCTGTATATCATTGATTTTGACCAAATGGGGAACACCATCCTTACTTTTCTTAACTATTAATCTCTGCTGTTTCCATAAAAGGGGCAAAGACGAAAGGCTTGAAAAGCTTCTAATTTCAAATTCACGATTTTAAATAAGTTATTGGGCTGGCTCCCAGAATCAAGGTACTACTTATAAAACTCATACAAGTATCTATGTCTCCCAAATGTGCTTTACCTCCATGCAAACAAAAACCTAAAAGCCCAGGCCTTAGTGACTTTGGTAAGTTGGTCATATTCCTGGTTGGTATTTTAATGAAGTACATGGCCTGATCTAAGAAGAAACCGACCCTAATATTAAAAAAATGTTAATGGTGGTGGATCTTAAGCTTTATGATTCATGAGGCCCAGGGCCTTCAGATGGTATCTGGAATTCAGCAAGTGACGCTCACCTGCATGCTACTTGGTCTTTCATCTTAACTACATGCTTCAGAAACTGAGAAGTAAATAGGCTTGTTACCTACAGCCCTTGAAGTTCATAGACATGTATAAACCTGGATAACTTCTACCAATTCTGATTAGTCTCCTCCCTTGGACTATCAATTTGGATACCATGTGAGGAAGCCACTAGCTCCACTTACATGTATTACTCTGAAGCATAAACAACTTCAAAACAACTCCAGTTAATCCTGGCCTTGTCTGTGGCTATGCAAACAAGATTCTTTCACCAAGCCAGAGTCTTGACTCTAACCTGGAGACCTCAAGGGACTGACCATCATACTTGGTGTCTTTCAATCAGGCCCA
Organism: Balaenoptera musculus; assembly: GCF_009873245.2. Lineage (NCBI taxonomy): Eukaryota > Metazoa > Chordata > Mammalia > Artiodactyla > Balaenopteridae > Balaenoptera > Balaenoptera musculus. The sequence continues at coordinate 29,757,634 of NC_045806.1, forward strand.
CCTAACCAGGCACTGTGGAGCAAGCTATATAGGTGAGTCTTGTTTACTCCAGCTCAATTTGTAGGAAATTGTCTTTATACCATCTAGTTGTTTCCATCCTTATCTTTTTTTCTTCTTATTGTGGTCTGACCTTCAAAGCAATCACATGATACATATTTCTCCTTGAAATCCCATATTCTGTGATGGTATAACTGGCTGAGATACAGGTCTAGCTTAACATACTACCTGTCAGGGGCATCAGACAAGTTACTATATAACACCAGATGGAAGTATACAAAAGTAACAGTCTAGTTTTAGTGCAAGAAATAAAAAGCCCCCTCCCCTTAATGCATGCCCCCAAATCTCAAAGAATAATGGGAACATCACTGTATAAATGGATGCTGTTTAATGTCCAGTGCGCAGTTCTTACATATTTTATCAATGAAGAAAAATGACAGCAGTGAAACCACAAAAGAGAAATTTAATTTGCTTGAACATCAGAGCAGGCTTTAAAAAGCAGGATGAAAGTTTTCAAAAGCTATTGCTATTTCTCAGCTTCCCATATTACAGTGGAAAAATTGCTGGCAAATACCATGTCAAAAGGTCATTCAACTTTTTAGAAGATGCTTGTTTGAAAATTCTTATTTCTCTCCATCTCTGTGGATTCGTTAATCTTAAATCTTTTTGTGTCTGCAATGAATTTTAGTATAAAGGGATGGCTTTCTAGATGAAATAAGTCAAATATATTCAGAAAGAACCATTGAAATACCAAGGTTTTTCTTTCTTGTTTCTCTTGCTTTTGATAATATAAATAGAACAACTAATGTTTATAATAAGTCCAGATACCTTCAACTGTTAACCAATACCTCACTGAAAACATAAGTGTGCTATTATGAAATACAGATGTCCAAATATCTGATATACATTTAATCAAAATCATTAATACCTTTCAAATGGCAAATAATTTTTAGACTTCCCTCACAACCAGTTGTTCATGTTACTACCTCATAAACGTACTATATTACATTTAGTCCCATTGAGACTCTATCAATTCTGAACCAATATACATTGGAAATTTTGTGATTTTATGATTTTATCTCATTATATCCTATACAATTACATTTTTCTGACTCCAAAGTTATTTAAGTGAATCATACCATTGATTGCTATGAAATAATCAAACTAGTTAGATAAGCATCTGGAATTGTGATTCACAGTGTGCTCCTAGCACAGAAACGTTCTTTGTATAACGCAACTCTCAACAAATTGATGTGGTCAATATCATTTGTTTAATTCAATAAAATGACTGTTATCTCTCTTCTTACATGATGCTGTATAATCAGTTGTTCTGATATGTTCACTTTTATCCAGTTGCTTTAGATATACATAAACGCAGCTAGAGATTTTATTTTGATACATTATCAATTTGCTAATATTTTGCTGTAATAATCACTATTACCTCATTTATCTCACATGAATAATCCTTTAAAACTGTATAATATTTGGATGTAATAAAAATATAACTTTTGAAATGGTTTTGAATAATGACCTAAAATTAGCTGGAACTACATTATTTGAATGCAACCAGACTGAAATTAATCACCAGCAATTTTAATAAGTAAATTTTTAATAATGTAAATAAGTCCAAGTGCTGAAAGAAGTTTTATAAAACTCATCATTTGACTTGGTCTTTATACCTATCTATACTTTTTGACTTCCAGCATACTCTCATGAGTCTTGGTCCCAAAGCACACTAATGATATTTTTTCTTGCTAATGTTCATATTTCTTATTGGTACTTCTTATCCTTTCTTCATAGCATATAGGCTTATGATGCTTGGACTCAGTCTGTGATTTTTGACACTGTGCAGTAGTTTTCCCATCCTTGAAATCCTCTCCTCTCTTGACATCTGAATAACACACTTATTTTCCTTCTACCTTAGACCACTCCTTTTCATTCTTCTTTATTGTTGCTCTATTAGTTATCTATTGCTGCATAATAATATTATCACAAACTTAGCGAGTTAAAACAACACACAGTTATTATCTCACTGTGTCTGTGGGTCATGAGTCTGAGAACAGCTTAGCTGGGTCCTCTGCTTCAGGGTATCAAAATGCTGGAATCAAGGGGGTTCCGGGTCTGTTGTCTCATATGAGACTTGACTGGAGAAAAATTTGCTCCAAGCTCATGTGGTTGTTGGCAGAATTCAGTTCCTTAGAGTGTGGGGAATCGATGGCCTATTTTTTGCTGGCTGGAGGCTGCCCTCAACTTTTGGCCACATAGTCCTCCCTAACACAAACACTCCTTCAAAACCAGGCAGGGAGAGAGTCTCTTAGCAAATGAGGCATTCCCATTCTATGTAACAATCTCATGTAATGTAATCACATAAATTCAGTCACTTTTGGTCAGAAGCCAGCCACAGGTCCTGCCCACCCATACTCAAGAGGAGAGTATGGACATGGACACACAAGGACATGAACACCAGGAGACAGGGATGATAGGAGCCACTTTAAAGATTGTCTACCACATAGTATGAGTGTGTTTCATGTTTGGTAATTGCAACCATTGTTGCTTTTGTTGTGGTCATCCATGTACAATGCTTGGTGTCAGTCTATTTATGTCTTGTAAAAATAAAATACAGTGTGTGTGTGTGTGAATAAAAAAAAAAAAAAAAAAAAAAAAAAGATTGTCTACCAGAGTGTCCACTTCTTCAGCTGTCTCCTGTTCCCCAAGACTTTGTTTTGACCTTCACTTTTTACAGCCAACATCACACTAAAAAGTCAATTGCCTATTGGATATCCCATGGATACTTCAGACCAAATGTATCCACAATCAAATCCATCATTTTTGACTTTTTCTCCTCCCGCAAGCCTGTTCTGTAATTTTTTTTAACATCTTTATTGGAGTATAATTGCTTTACAATGGTGTGTTAGTTTCTGCTTTATAACAAAGTGAATCAGCTATACATATACATATATCCCCATATCTCCTCCCTCTTGCATCTCCCTCCCATCCTCCCTATCCCACCCCTCTATGTGGTCACAAAGCACCGAGCTGATCTCCCTGTGCTATGCAGCTGCTTCCCACTAGCTATCTATTTTACATTTGGTAGTGTATATATGTCCATGCCACTCTCTCACTTCTGTTTGTCTTAATTATCTTAGCAAATAGCATCAATAGCTACTCAGCTAAATGAAACTGGAGTCATCTTTGTCTCTTTTCTCTATATCTAACATCTTTTTGCTACTGCTACTGTCTTCCATGGAATTCTTCGATATTTCCCTCATATGAAATCATTACTGCATGCAGATGGTATGACTGTGTATTTAGAATATACAAAACAATCAACTCAAAAATACTGCAAAAAAAATAAGTGAATTCATTAATGCGGGTGAATAATATATTTACAGGAAGACACCAACAGATTTTCCATACACTGACAATAAACAGGAGATACAGTGGAAGAATAAACCCCACATACAATGACAACAAAAATCAAAACTAAATTTAAGTACAATGTAAGACATAAAGAGAAATATAAAACACTACTGAAGGACAAAATAAGCCCTGAACAAAAGAAAGCCTGTGTTCTTAGTTAAGAAAAATATACATAAAAATGTATCAATTTTTCTCTAGGTAAGTTAAAACTTTCCCACAATCCAAATTAAACATATTAAAATGTTTTTGTTGAAAACTTGATCTCTAAGTTAATTCATTAAAATAAATTTTTATATAGCCAGGAAAAGATGAAAAATAAAAGCAATGAGGAAGTAAATTAAAACAACTAAATAATGACAGTGGTGTGGTACAGGCCCAGATAATTTCATTTAATGTATGATAAAGTTTGAATTTTTGATCACTGAGAAAATTATTGACTATTAAGTAAATGGAGACTATGCACCTAGATCCATACATGAAAAAAAGTTCATATTTCATATCATGTATAAGAATTATTTTCAAATGGATCAAAAGCCTAAATATAAGGAATAAAGCTATAATAGTACTATAATAAACACTGGAGCATCTCTGTAGAGGCTTGGAATAGGGAAGGCTTTCCTAACTATGACCATGCTTTAAAGGAAATGCTTTAAAGGAATGTTGTCTGTTTTAAAGGAAAGATTGATCATTGAAGCAAAAATTATTTAAAAAAATAAACATGATACAGACACTGTAGGCAAAGCCAAAAGACAACTGACAAGTACAAATGAAAACAATACTGATATACCATTTTTTGCCTGAACAGATTGGCAAAAATCCAAAATTTGATACCAAACTCTGTTAACGAGACTAGCTGTGTGAAACACATCCTTACACACTGTGAGTAGAGTGTATATTGGAATAGAACTAATGTAGGGTACCTGGCAATATTTATAATAGTCCCAAGTAGTTTTCAGGATAATGCCCCAACCCCTTATATTAGTACACAAAGCATGGCAGGATGCGGGCTTAGTTTACCTCACTTGTATCATGTCCCTTCACTTCCTTTAACAGAAATTCTCATCTCATCCTTTTATGTCTTTAAAGGTACTATTACATCTGGAGGGAAATTCCTTCTTCAAATTTCTTACTTTTTCTTATCTAAATCCTATTCACCCTTCATATTTCTAGTCAAAAGATATTTTATCTAGGAAGCCTGCTTTGATGCCCTCTCCCAGATCCCACTCTGGTTCCCTCTATGATTATTCTCTCTCTGTAATCTTCCACAACACATTGTGTATATCTCCATCAAGGAATTTACTAGACTCTTCTGTAAATACTGAGTTTTGTATTCCTAACCCCAGCACACTATGTGACATAAAGTGGAAAGTCAGTGCAAGCTTAATTCGTAAACTAATAAACATTATTTTTGACTCCCAAATGGCCCACATTGCCACATAATACTTTAAAACATCCATATTATCAACACAAACTTTTGAGCAGCATCTTAAAAAACAATTCACCTTCTCAAGTTCTTTCAGCAATGGCTATGCAGTCAAATTATAGGCGTGATTTTCTATTACTTCAAGGAATAACCCTACAAATATCTGACACTAGCATTTAAATTAAAAAGTTGATCAGCCAAAGAACAGGAATAAGACTGTAGTCAGACAAAATCAGATTTATTGACTCATTCAGTGAGGAAGGACAATCCAGAGGAATGTCCTTTCAGAGGATGGAAGCAACATTTTTAAGGGTTGGCTTCCTGCTGAAGGATTATGAGGGGATCAGTTCTGGACTGGATACTGTTTCCGATGCAGGACTAGGAGAAGGGGGAACTAACTAGGGATGTGACGCTGTCATAAAGGAGCAACACCTGAGCAATGGGGCATTCCCAGTAATAGATGGGAATAGCAAAGTGAATCTGGGCCATCATGGATAAGGAATCACTCAAAGAGGGAGCTGCTACATTTTACAGCTACTGTGTGATCTTGGGAGAAACCATGATTCCTATGAACTTTGCACCTGGCTTTGCCTGCATCTATCCTCCTAGGCTAATTTACTACAGAACTTTTTTTTTTTCAGTCTGATATGGTTTTTACTCTTTCTGTACTGGACATGTTTCTACTCATTAAAGAGTCCTGACAGATTAGAATGATAGGAATATCATATAGGCTTTGGAGTTTTAAGCATAACTCTTTCATTTCCTAGTTTGGGGACTTACAAAAGTTAGTTAAAATTTCCATACCCCAGTTACCTCATATGCAAAATTTGACATTAATATTTGCCTTCAGAGATTTATTACTTGAGGATTAAATAATCTAAAAATTTATATACATATTATACTACCTCAACAGTTATTAAATATATCATAACCATTATTATTATTATAATACTTCAAAATAGCTAACAGTGAAAATAAGATTGTAATTGGACTCACTGTTGTTTTCCAAACACAGTTGTTTTTTTTTTTCTATTAGAGTCAAAGAAACTCTGTCACTGAATTTGAAGGGGTAAAAGATTTGTTGGGATCAGCAACCAAGTAGAATATAACTTTGAAGTTCAGAACAAAAAGTTCAAATTCAGTCTATGAGATGGCTGGAAGATACAGAGCAATGTGCACTCTGGGAGAAGTTTCAAATGCCATCCCAGCTTGCGTGAGTGATGTGACTATTATATTTTTGTCAAATTTGGCACTATCCATCTGTCTCATATCAGAGCATTATCTGAAAAGAATAGGCTTTTCCAAAGTGTCAAGTTGTCAAAATGTTTCAATCCCCTTAACAGAACTGTTGTATTTAGCTCCATGGTACATCTGTATCTTTGAAATAAGGCTCTGTGTGTGTGCGTGTGTGTGTGTGTGTGTGTGTGTGTGTGTGTGTGTGAACATTTATAATGAAAGGAGAAAGAGAACGTGTTCAAAGAAAATAATAATAACCCCAACTATCCCCAGCTTTGATTATACTTTGTAACTTTCTCTCTGAATATGTCACATTTTTGTCTCTAAGTTGATGAAATAAAATAATCATTTCCCAATTCAGAAGCCTAGGCTTCAGCCAGTCCACAGTTCTTGTTCACTGTTAGCTCTCTCTTAACATACTCCATACCTTTTCAAAAAATAAGATACATAATAGGAGAACACAAAATTCCCTAGAAAATGTAATGACCTTTTGGCTCCAAGCCCACTTTTAAGATTTTTACCAGGTCCTGATTCCCTTAAATTGATGAAATTCATGATGTGAAGTATGACTGATTCACCTCTCACCCTAAAGGAATTTTCTTCTTCAGCGCTAACTTTGTTTTATCTAGACTGAAGCTTCCATTCAGCCTTCTTTCTGTTCTGTTATAGTCAAACCACTACTGAACCTATTTGTTAGTAGTGATAAGAGAATGATAGACTATTTTATCAGTTAAAAAGCCTGATCAGTGACCTGTGAAATGTTACCACAATTAATGGTATAAATTTATTTGCTTTAAAAATCCTACTCCAGAAGAAATTCAAAGGTCATCAGGGCTCAATTTAAATAGCTGTTTTGTAGTTTAATTAAGACTTTATATAATGTGACACATCAATGATTTAGGGTTATTTTAGCAGACAATCAAAAAATTGTCTCTCTGAATTCTGCACTGATTTCAGTAGAATTGGGCCAACCTTTCTACATATATAGCCCATATGGTAGTGGGATAAAAAAGTTAAATTGAAAAATCCCTATCTACCAGGGAAAGGCTGAAGAGGGAAGATATTTAATCGTGTCATGAAGGATATTTCTTAGTGTCCTTGCTTCTACTCAAAGGGTTCAGCTTGAATCTGGGTTCAGCTTGGACCCAAATCAGAAAGAGACTATAATTTCTGACAACAGGAGATTAAAATGACCCTCTCAACCCAGAGCAGAACATAAGACAAAGTTATGAAGTGCTTGCAGAGGGAGTGGCCGAGCTGCATAGAATTCAAGCATTACAGGGTTGGTAGGAAAAGCAGGCAGGAAGCAGTTTGGAGCAAATTGTTAGCAGGACATAAAGCTTCCTTACTAACTTCACAGATGAAGAACACAATTAAAGGAAAACTTGAGCAAGTGTATAGGGAAAGACTAAAATATCTCTGTAAATAAAACCCCTGAAATAAGAAAGAAATGATGCAGAGGAGACAGATGTAGGAGAAGAGAAACAGGACAAGGAAGAAAAAAATTTCAGTCTGGCCTAAAAAAAGATAATATTGCTTTAGTTGCACTAGTCAGAGATTTCTTTCAAGAGGCAAAACTAGAAAAGTAATATCTGAGTACACACACAAACACATATACACACACAAGTTGAATACATACATATAGATATGAAATGTATCTATAATATAGTAGATATTATATAGAGATATAGAGATATAATTTTATATATATTTGTATACATACGCAGATACACATGCATATACATGCATATACCTGCATATACCTGAAAGCAATGTATATTATGTGTTATTATTGTATACATACTACAATAGTATATTATTATATATATGTTATATAAAGTAATGCACATTATATATATAATACTTTCAGGTGTGTGTGTGGATGTATACATATATACACATGCACACACACAATACCATAATATGGAATTATATATATTATACATATTATTATTATATATTACATATAATATTATACATACTATATCTATCATACTGTATAGATACACTATGGAAATGTGTGTGTGTGTATATAAATTCAATTTTTCTCAATGAAAATGAAGTCTGGGTTCAAAATCATTTCAGATTTTTAGTTAGAGGGATGGAGACATCAATTGATGGCTCTCTACTGACTCACTGAAAACAACTAAAATATTCTTCTTAATATTAGTGCACATAATCTGGATTTTTTTTTTTGGCTGCACAGCAGGGCATGTGGGATCTTAGTTCCCTGACCAGGGATTGAACCCGTGCCCCCTGCAATGGAAGTGCCGAGTCTTAACCACTGGACCGCCAGGGAAGTCCCTCTAATTTTTTTCAACTAATTAGACAGTTGCCTTTGAGTAATTCATGTAAATTCTCTTTGCCCCTGTTCCTTCATTTCTAAGATAGTAGGGATTAAATTCAACAAAATGTAGTAAGAACCACTTACTTAGAACATGTTATTCAAAATAATGACAATATCTGTACTCACAAGCTTTTGCTTCAATCAAATTGCATAACAAAATTTCAAATATTTAAAATATTTGTAATACCTCATGGCATTAAGGAAAGATATTTCTCTGTCATTATTTTTTTTTTCTTCTTTTTTTATCTCTGTCATTATTTTAAGTTCTACGTAGTATAGTAATATCACTGCCATAATAAAATACTTCAATATTTTAGAAAATGGCATATTCTCTTTTGCCTTTCCCCTAGCTCTTCTCTCTGCCTAGTAAACTCTTTCCTCCACTCTTTGTCTGGCTATCACTTATCATTCAGATTTTTGGTCTGAAATCACTTTTTCAATGGAAGCTTTCCCTGACCTCCTAAGCTGAATATTGCCATGCAATTGAGTTCAGAACATAGACAAAAGAGAGATACATGGCATCCAGGAGTGATCTTCTCCCAGCCACTGATTGGACGTAGACACTCAAGGCAGCCTTGGAAGGAACATGTTAAATACATCAGAGGCTTCATCAATCTAGGTCCCCAAATCACTGCCTGGAGCAGAGCAATCCCTCTCTAAGCCCACTGCCCCTTGGGCATATACGGGCAGGAAAGAAACTTCTATCATGTTCAGCTACTGAGATTTGAGGGTTTATCTTCTATAACAGCTAGTGTTACCCTAACAAACACAGAACACAGAGCCTATCATGACATATTGTATGCTCTTTATTTATCTATACTCCCACTGGCCTATTAACTCCATGGAGTTTATACGATTTCTGATTTGTTCAGCATTCAATCTTCAGGGTCTAAAATGGAACCTAATATACTTATAAGAAAAAATATTCTAAAGAAAATAAATGAATAATTAGGGATATAATTATGCCTTTTATAAGAATCCCTCTTGTTATAGTATGCCTTACACATGAGAACACCAATTACACTGAACAAAACAATGCAGTTTTCTCCCTGTGCACCATATTTTGAAGCACTGTTGGCACAGAATTATATTAGGCAATTTAATTAACAAAATACTCAGCATCTAACAATATTAAGACTGTAGCTCATATGTAAAACCGACAAGTTTTTTTCTGTTTACACCATGCTCCCAGCCTCTTTTACTATGCATTTCTTCAATGAACAACGACTGTGATTGTGTGGACATTTTCCATTCTGGCCCCAGCTTATTTTCATGGTCTCCTGACAGTTACTTTCTTGCTGCTCAAGTCCTGAGAGGTTGTCTAATTTCAATTTTCTAAGGATTTTGGTTAACCTTCTTTCAATTCTTTATCATGCATTCATAACTTCATTCACTCCTCAAATTTTTATTTAGCACCTAATATGTGCTGGTATATACTGTGTTATACACTGTGGATAAAATAGTGAATTAAATGTTCACACTCCCTGCCCTGATGAAGCCCTGGTTATCTTACAATTAGAAATGTAATCATGTATAAGCAGTTCATTGTGATAAGTGCTTTATGAGACGGAAGTAAAAAAATGAAAATGCAAAGGATTGTATGACTTTCTGGGGAAGATGAAAGCCTAAACATCTGTGTGGCACTTTCTTCTGATTTCAATCCAACTCCAAACCATTATTTATGTACAGAATAGTTGCTGGAGCCCACAGACAGGTGGAAACCAGCGGGTGAAGAATTGGCCTTGTGTTCTGCTGGGGTCTGATTTGAGAAAGAGCTGGCAAAAAACTTTTTCCTGTCTGCGTGGGACCAAGATCTGCGAACGACAGCAGAAAGCCTTAGGAGGAAACTCAGGATACCACAGTCGCTTGGTTGCCAGCAGAATCAATAGATATACAAGTGGAATGGTGATGCTGGCTTCTGTGAGGGTTTCTGATGAAGCTACTGGTCTCCACGAACACTGGAAAGTGTCTCAGAGGAGTGGAGAAAGTGGTATGAGTACTCACTGTTACTGAATTTAGAGAGTCTCAGTCTTTGTAACTGAATAAGCAGCAGAGAGGCATCCTTCCAGTGCCTCTACAGGGAACTGACAACTTGTGACCTAGGGTATTGACAGCCCAGACAGCCAGAGACTGCTAACTCCTCACCATTCTAGAGAGTGTCTCTGCTTAAAGTACCTGGACATCAGACATAACCCCCAAGGCGAACAGAGCCAAGAGAAAAAAAGGCAAATAACAAAACCCAAATGAGACCCTGAAGCCCAAGAGAGGAAAACCAAATAGGACAACCAAGACAGCAGGAAGGCATGGATAACTGTTTAAAGGAGATTAAGTTGCAGCATATAATTTGGAAACCAAACCAAAAACAAAAAATATTCTTTAAATTTTAAAATTCAGCAAATAATTTTTAAGCAAGAAGAGCTTCACTATTTAGACATGAATTAACAGCTTAGAAAATGAAGAGAAACCATACTTCTAAACACAGATTTTAAAAAATGGTGATTCCAAATACCTAGGAATAAACCTACCTAAAGAGACAAAAGACCTGTATGCAGAAAACTGTAAGACACTGATGAAAGAAATTAAAGATGATACAAACAGATGGAGAGATATACCATGTTCTTGGATTGGAAGAATCAACATGGTGAAAATGACTATATTACCCAAAGCAATCTACAGATTCAATGCAATCCCTATCAAACTACCAATGGCATTTTTCACAGAACCTGAACAAAAAATTGCACAATTTGTATGGAAACACAAAAGACCCTGAATAGCCAAAGCAATCTTGAGAAAGAAAAAGGGAGCTGGAGGAATCAGGCTCCCTGACTTCAGACTATACTACAAAGCTACAGTAATCAAGACAGTATGCTACTGGCACAAAAACAGAAATATACATCAGTGGAACAAGATAGAAACCCCAGAGATAAACCCACGCACCTATGGTCACCTAATCTTTATTATGTTGAGGTAGGTTCCCTCTTTGCACACACACTAGCAGAGTAGTACATTTACTACAATTGATGAACGTACATTGACACATCAAAACTATCCAAAGTCCACAGGTTACATTAGGCTTCACTTGGTGTACATTCTAAAAATTTGGACAAATGTATAATGACATGTATCCACTATTATAGTATCATATAGAATAGTTTAACTGCCCTATAAAGCCTGTGCTCTGCCTATTCATCCCTCCCTTTCCTTAAACCCTGGCAACCACTCATCTTTTCACTGTCTCCATAGTTTTACCCTCTCCAGAATGTTATATAGTTGGAATCATACAGTATGTAGCCTTTTCAGATGGGTTTCTTTCACTTAGTAACACTCACTCAAGTTTCCTCCATATCTTTTCATGGCATGATAGCTCTTCTTTTTAGTGCTAAATAATATTTCATTGTCTGGATCTACCACAGTTTATTTATTCTTTTACCTACTGAAGGACATCTTAGTTCCTTCCACGTTTTGGCAATTATAAATAAAGCTGCCATAACCATCCATGTGCAGGTTTTTGTGTGGACATAAGTTTTGAACTACTTTGGATAAATACCAAGGAGTGTGACTGCTGGACTGTATGGTAAGACGATGTTTAGTTTTGTAAGAAACTGCCAAACTATCTTCCAAAGTGGCTGTACCAATTTACATTTCCACAGGATTAATATTTACTGAATAAATACTAAGTGCTATGCCTTGTGCTTGGTTTTACCTATAGGATCTTATTGAATTTAATATCATTCATTAAAAGTAATTATTTCAAGAATCAAGAACAGAAGAACTCAGTTTTATATACTGATACATAGGACAATTGGGCCCAGGCACACAGTGCCTTCAAGCTTCCCCTTTTCCCTTGTATTGTAGATACAGTCTCATTCTGCATTATCACCCCTGTCTCAGTTTGCCTGATTTTCATCTGACACCTTTCTTTAATATCCAACATTAAATACCCCAACCTCAATACCACTTAATCCCCTTCCTATTCTTATTTATGGTAGTACTAGACTCAAAAAACCCTAGGCTAGTCATTAAATGGCTCAGTATACCAGATAACACATGATATTAATCTTATATTGCTCGTATCCTTCTCTTTTTGGACTCTTGATTTATCTTTAAATCAAAGTCTTATCTTTTATACTTTCTGGCTCTTTACACCTATATTTTTCCTGGTGCCTAAATCCCTGCTTGGATTTTGCTAATTATTTCAGTTTCTTTTAAATAGAAGCTATTTATGTCAGAGTCCCAGTCCCCCTGCCCCTGACCATGCTCTTAGGATGCTAATTGCCCAAACGCTCATGCTTTGTCCTGTGGTCTCCATTTGACCACTCTCCTCACTCCTGGCTCTAATCCTATTGGTTCCTTTGATCTCAAACCCTAGAGGTCCCTAGACTGTTTTGTACACTAATGACAACAGACAAATTTTTCAAACACAGAGAAATCTATGCAGGATCAGCAGCGAGTCCTGTCTCACTATTAGGTGACTAATTGCCCCACCAAATGTTCGTTACCACGCAAGTTCAGTAAATAATAAGCCATCACATCATATTTCTTCACTGACCTATTAATGTGATGAATTATGTTCAGTGCTTATAGAACATTAAACCATCCTAGCATTTTTAAATAAATCTTTTTGGTTCATGTTTCAATTTTTTTAATTTATTGTAATGTTTGATTTGTGAGTTTTCCCCCCTTAAGGTTTCCCCACACATACTGAAAATAATATTGGCCTTTTTTTTTTTCTTTTGGTGATCTTTGTGACGTTTAGAGAGCTTTTTTCCACTGAGCAGGATGATGCCTCCAACCATGTTTTATTTACCCTGAAAAGGGTTTATGTAATGGAATAAGCTCATGGAGTGGCTCTTGCTCTGATACCTCTGGCTCTAGGAAACACAGAGTACAGGAAAGAAAGTGAACCAAAGGGATCACAATTTTGAAACCCTCCCCGCAAAATCAGGGAGAAAGAAAACACCATGCACTAGTGGTGGCAGATAAAGTATCTTTAAACCTAACCCACCATAGAATTTCTTGCATGATTTAGGGAGAGAGTAAAGAAAAGGCAAGGGAAGAGCTTGGGATTCCCATAGAACTTTACCTACCGTACAGTTAGCTTCCTACCATAGAGTTTCTTTACCTACCATATGGTTATACTTCTTCAGACCTCAGAATATTATAAACCTATGAATACCACAATACAGGCATATCTTAGATACTCATCCCTACTAGCTGTTTTGAGCCTTAGTACTCCATGCGAATGAATTCCCCAGTTGGTCATTCAGGAGTCAGCTGGATAGCAGAAGTATCAATAACTTTCCCCCAGTACTGATCCTATAGTGTATAAGTTAGGTGGGTTAATTTATGAACAAGAAGATCCAAAATGTTTAATGGCTCTGACACAGTATAAGTTTACTTCTTACTCATTTAAGTCATCCCTGACAGTTCAGTATAACACTTCTCAAATTCTAAAATTGAAATTTTAATGGGTTTTGTTGTTGTTTTGATCAATGACCAATATCATGCTCAATTTCAATCTGCACTATCTTAATAACGTTAGACATTCAACATGCAGAGATTGAGCTCTTCTTCCTAGAGACTCAAAACACCAACCCCACTATTTTTGGTATCACACAGAGAATGATAACATAGTATAGTAAGCAATAGCATGGTACTTTGGAAAATGTTAGTCAGGTTAATAACAGTTTTAAAGGATGACCTCTCTCTCAGCCTCAGCACACAGGTATTTCTCAGACTCTTTAACAGTATTGAATATAATGATCAGCATATAAAATATTGTGGAATATATAATTTACATGTAATCTATTTGTTGGAATTTATAGGTTAGATTCCTCTGGGCAAATGAGACAGAAAAATTCTATAGGAATAAAAGTATACAATGTGTCACTGGGTTTAGCTCAAATGGGGCATAAGGAATGAGTGATTTTTCATTTACTATTGGATTATTGAGACTAAATAAGCTTGGGAACACAGCCCCATTTGAGTAGATGCACGCTTATTTTACCTGATCTCTCCTTTCCCATAAATAAGAGAGGTTCAATACTGAAATAACTGGAAATCACACTGGCATGTTATTCTGCAGGCAATATCTTATTGATGTGGGCTGATGTGAGGAGGAAAGAATAGCAAAGAAGTGTGAAGGTGACTCATAATGCCATGTTCATATTATTTTCTATAAATAAGAAAGATAACATGCATCATCATCAGTATAGCTGAGGGAAACAGTTTTTTACCCTAGTGCCAAGCCATATTATTTTGCACTTATAATGTTGTTATGAATATGAACTTTGAAGTCTCCAGTGGAGAGTCAAAGTGATTTCGAAGATATGCATCTTCTCCTATATAGGACATTCAATTTTTCTTCCTTTAATGGCTGTTGATGCTAAAATACAAAATACGGCCTGATAAATATCTAACCCACTAAAATATGATTCCACTTATGCCGAATGATTTGGATGGTACTGCTTATTTTTTAATATGATATTTCCTTCAGGAAATAAAAGAAATGCTGGCATTGCATACCATTTCATTTTTTATTATATATCTTCAGTGAATTTATCATCTTGCCACAAATCTAAAAGTTAAGCAACAAAATAGGATGACTAGAGACCTTACATTTTCTAATTTCCTCCCTAATTTTCTGGGATTGAGGCAGCATCACAACGTGGCAACCTGCTATTTGAGAAAGATTTTTGTTAGCAAGAAACCTTGTTTGGGATTGTGTTGAAAAATGAATACACAGATTTTAGGTAAAGATGGGAAGGATGACATTTCCTGGGTATTTTCCCTCTTTTTTAACCTTTAGGAAACACTTTCTTTTCCTGCCTTGGCTATTGTCATTGCCTCCTGGAATCTCTATTCTCACCTTACCAAATTCTTTCACTCTGTTCATCTAGAATAGTCTTAGAAAAAGAATCAAACAACTGCTTAAAATGATTTAATTGTTTTCCATTTCACTTTGAAAAAAAACCCCATTTTTTTCAATATGGCCTACAAGGGACTGCTTGAACTATCCTCTATCCACTCTCCAAATTTTCCAGTACTGTTTGTCATATCACCCATTATTCAGGTGACCATATATCCCAGCATACCTGGATGGTCCTGGTGTGCTTCTGTTGCACAAGAATTCCTTCTAGTTTTTTATTTGCCCTATTTATAATTTATTACTCTTGTATTTATTTTGATGCTCAAACTGTCCCTGATTTGCCCCATAAGGAATTCCTTCAGGCTGGCTTTTGTGTTTAAAAGTTCCCAACATTCTTTGAGCACTTCTTACTGTTTTTTTGCTTCTGCCATGGTTTCATCTAGTATTATGTGACATACATGTGTAGTTCAAATAGTCCTCACATCCACATGTGGTTAAATCTGAAAAAAAGACTGTCAAGAACCTACTTCTCGGGGAATTCCCTGGTAGTCCAGTGGTTAGGACTCTGCGCTTTCACTGCAGAGGGTGCATGTTCAATCCCTGGTCAGGGAACTAAGATCCTGCAAGCCACGCTGCATGGCCAAAAAATAAACTCTTTCCCTGACTCTTCTTAGTTTCAGCATAACGAACACCTCCCATTTAAGGATAGCATACAGGGCTCCTGCTGACAACCTGAAGGGAACTCAGACTATACTGAGTAGTAACAGGAAACTGTTTCCCATCTACAATTGTGGTGGGAGGAGTGTTTAGCACTGCTGCCCTGCCTGCCATTTGGGTTCTTTGGCTTATGCTATGGCTTGACTACCAGGGAGTCATTTGACATTTCAGTGGAAAACTTGGAAAATTATAGGTTAAGTATATGTGAATTATGTGTAGAAACTAGAGATTTAGCAATTTTACTATAGAGCATATAAAAGTAGTCTGAATGCTTTTACTATAATGGTTTTTGTCATTTATTGTATGGAATAAATGTACAACTATTCATTTATATTTGTTTGGTAATTTTTTTTTTGCAATAAGCCCTTTAGAGAGTAATATGACTAAAAAGAAAAAGAAAGGAAAGAAAAATTTATTGCAAGTTTTTCTATTGAATTTCCATTTTTAAAGAGAGTTGATTTTGTGTATAGGTAAGTAGCACAAAATGTTTGTTAACGCTCAGTATCCATACAGATGATATCACTGAGCACATGAAAATAACAAGACACAAAATAACTTTTTATTTAGATTAAATAATTTCTGATCTAAATTAATTTCACTAATTTTCAATTTTAACGTTTCTTGTACATATACAAAAAGTCACTGTTAGTGTTGGTTCCATTAGCAAAAGAAATTCATATATAGTTAAAGATGCCAGTTTTATATGGTCATCTTCAGGTGCTTCAAAAAAATTACATAAAGTTAAAGCCAATAATGGTTCAATTTTGTCATCCAATTTATAAAATGAAAGTAAAACCTTTAGAAGTTCAGTCTGTCAGAGGTGATACATTCGACATTGTTATGAATGCTCTTATAAATTCAATTCTAAAGTTTAATATTGAAAAGAGAATTCTTTGGGGGAATATAGACTTAATGGAGCACAGTGCTATAGTAAAAAACAATGTTGGGTTTCAATTAAGAAATCTATGGAATACAAACATTCTTAAAATTGAGGTTCACATAATTCATATTTGACTAATCAAAATAAAAGCTGTAGCTGTTGAAATTTACATCTATAGTAACCAGACTAAAAGCTGGGATGAAGCCAATGGTGATTACCAAAAACAATCTTCAGTCTGGCTGTACATGCCTTTTCCCTTTGCTGCCTGTCTTCAACTGAATTTTAGAAATGTTTGACCTTGTGAAGAACTATTCTGTAAATTATTCTGTATCCTACAATTTTATTTAAATAAACAATCCCTCTTATATTTTGTGTTCATTTTCTTCATATTTAGTTGAAGATTGTTAATAAAGAAGTTTTTTAAAGTAGGGCCCTAAATTATCATCCTTTCAAGATTTTATTGAGTAGCAATCATAGGGAAGGAGATTTAAAACGCAGAAAACATTAAAATTCAACCCTGGAGAAGTGAGTGAAGAATTAAAAAATATTAAATGATGAGAACTCAAGAGTGTAGAAGATTTAATTTTAAAATTCTATAACTGTTCTTTCAAATATCTTGACTTAGAAGGATCTTTTGATGGAGTATCTATTTTTAATTGGAGAAATTTATATTTTGTGTTGAATGGAGTGAAATTGAGAAGACCTAAGGTTTTTAGGCATCTAAACTTGGTGAAACATTCCAAAGATTTATAAATAGAGAGGAATTATTTGACAAGTTTATTTGTAAAAATAACTGTAAAATAAATATTTGAGCTGATGTATTTATAGGTTTTAATTAAAAATAGAATTGATACTATCTCCTATTTTGTAGAATTTGCTCTGAACTTACCATATATTTCACCCCTCCATAAAAAACAGTATGTTTAACAGAGGAGACTCAATGAAGGTATAAGAAATTGAATTTATTAGCCATAAATTCAACTCCAAAGATTGAAATAAATTCAACTTCAACTTTATGAAGATTTTTAAATTAACAATATCATATTGAACAAAAATATTTTTCAGACAAATACCAATGAAAAATATTAGAGATGAAGTATGTAAATATTACCAATAATAACTATTCTGCTTATGCTATTTTTAATGTACATGATTATCTAATGTTTATTAGAATTTATCTTTTTAAAATCAATTTGTATAGAATGATTGTATAGGTCCATTAGTATAATAAAACCAATTTCCCATTAATCATCAAAGCTGACCTAATTTCGATGATAAATTAACCTCTCATGTTTTACCTGTGGGCTCATTATCATCTCATATATCAGAAGGCACCATGTGGTATGTGGAACACAGTATTACAAATTCTAGGCCTGTTTCTAGGATTCAGCCTGCAGCCAGCCTTGCTGATAAAAGTTTTCAGGTGTTATTCCCAGTTGTAGCAGTCGGTAATTGCCTCATTTCTGTGGCCAAGCACTTGCTTTTACTCCATTACAGTAGCTGAGCCTCTATTTTATTGCTTTATTTCTAAGTACTGTTTACCTGGTTTCTCTTGCCTGGGTACCCTGGAGACTTGGGTCTTCTCCTTCTCTTACTTTTACATCATCTCTCAGGGCCTGATCACTGATTACTGGATCTCTGCTCCTAAAGACTAATCTCGCTGATGATGCCACACCCATTTCTAACTATTGATACTTGTTGCTAATGTTCCCCTAATGCTTCAGGACTCTCTCCTCTTTACTCCCTTCTGTTAATTTTGTTTCCAAGTTAGTCTATTCTCCAGGTCTACGTTTCCCTCCACCACTATCCATGACGTTGCCTTGACAGAGCCACAAATCGGTTGGGAAAATATTTTAAAGAGGTAAGAAACTTTATTTTTTACAGCTTTTTTATTCAGAGCTTTGGGCTCAACTTACTCTCCTTAGCAAAGGGTTGACGCTGACATGTTTTTTAATTAAAATCTAGATTAAAATCTAGATCCATTATTAATTTTCCCTATGGTAGATACAGAACATTTTATTTTGTGAGCCATTTCTCCATTAGGCAGAAGACCTTGCTTTTAATTTTTATAATATCACCTTACTGTCTATGTGATAATGAGCAAGCCACTTAATATCTCTGTTACCTCCCTCTTCTGTAATATGGATTTTTTTGTGAGCATCAGATAAAATAATATATGAGAACTTTTTTTAATGCAAAGCATAACGTTTTGTGGGCTTGTATTAGGTGTGAGGTCTATTACTATAATTGTTTCTGGTCTGATGGTTAGTGAAAAACTCATCTTGGAACTTTGACTATTAGGTAAATGTATACCCTTTGGATCCTGCCTTCTCATACTCTTTATGCAATAATGACAAAGACAAGTAAGCGTTCATAGACTACTGGTGTTTGAAAATGGAGTACTGCAGTATTCTATTGTTTTAATAATGCCTATCTTGCCTGAAGCATTAAGAAACAATTTGAATCTCCCAGCCTTATTATTTTCTATTAATCTGTACTTATCATGCCACCTAGTGTTGTAGTTCTGAATAGCAGTGCTCTCACAATGAGCTTTAAATCAGCTAATTACTGTACTACATTTGCTTTCTTTTGGAGTAGAGTTTTCTCTATGCTATCACAATTCTGTGTTTTCTTGAATTTTTTATATTGTTTCAGATTAAATTAAATTGAGGGGTGCTCAATATTTCAGAGAGAAGTATTTGGCAGTGTGTTGGGTATGACTCTAGAAGTACCATCTGTTTAGCACTTTGATAATACAGAACAAAAGATAATAAGGAAAATAGTCTAAATTATCCCCCCCCCCAAAAGCTGGAAATTGATATGTATAGGACTGACAACACAGTGATTAAGATTTTCAAGTACTTTCGTGGGTATCAATTAAATCTCCTAAAAGTCATCCATGTGTTTATATTTTTAAAATGTAAACACTTCCTACTATTACCTCTTTTAGAAGTGAAAAGTGAATGTAAGTATGACTATTAAATATTAAACCAGTCTAATCAGCTATTTGTGAAGGAGAGATTTTACCTAAAAGCAAGGATTTCCTCTTTGGAAAATATGAGGAACCTGGACATAGAAGGAAGAGATGTGATAGAACAAAAGAGGAAAAAAATAAGGTGGTAAGACTGTGATAAGAATCATAGTAGCTAATAAAAGGTCGAAGAGTCATGGCCAAGAATCTATAGATTCAACCCAATCATGACCAAAATTAGATTCAACGCAATCCTGACCAAATTTCCAAATGCATATTTCACAGAACTAGAACAAATTATTCTAAAATATGTTTGGATCCACAAAAGATCCCAAAGCACCAAAAAAATCTTCAGAAAGAAGAACAAAACTGGAGGTATTATACTCCCTGATTTCAAACTATACTACAAGGAGTCAGTAATGAAACCAGGCTGGTACTGGCACAAAAACAGACACACAGATCAATGGAACAGAATTGAGAGCCCAGAAATAAACCCACACATGTATGGACAATTAATTTATGACAAAGGAGCAAAGAACATACAATGGAGAAAGGAGAAGTCCCTTCAATAAATGGTGTTGGGAATACTGGACAGCCACATGCAAAAGGATGAAACTAGACCACTACCTTATACCATACAAAAAATTAATTCAAAGTGGAGTAAATACTTGACTCTAATACCTGAAACCATAAAATTCTTAAAAGAAAACAGATGGTAACCTGTCATTGGTCTTAATGATGTTTTTGTGTATCTGACATCAAAGGCAAGGGAAACAAAAGAGAAAATAAACAAATGGGACTACATCAAACTAAAAAGTTTCTGTACAATGAAGAAAACCATAACCAAAACAAAAAGGCAGCCTAGTGAATGGGAGAAGATATTTGCAAATATACACACAGTAAGATGTTAATATCCAAAATATATAAAGAAATCATACAACTCAAAAACAAAACAAAACAAATAACAGATGAATGGATAAAGAACACATATATACAAAATAGAATATTACTCAGCCATTACAAAGAATAAAATCTTGCCATTTGCAACAACATGGATGTACCTGGAGGGTATTATGCTTAGCAAAATAAGTCAGACAGAGAAAGACAAATACTGTATGTTTTCATCATATGTGAGATCTAAAAAATAAAACAAATGAACAAACACAACAAAACAGAAACAGACTCACAGATATAGAATGCAAACTAGTACGGTAAGTCTCCCACATACGAACAAATTCCGTTCCGCCAGCATGTTCATAAGTCCAATTTGTTCGTAAGTCCAACAAAGTTAGCCTAGGTACCCACAATCAGCTATATAGTACTGTATTGTAATAGGTTTATAATACTTTTCACACAAATAATACATAAAAAACAAACAAAAAAATAAAGAAAACATTTTTAATCTCACAGTACATTACCTTGAAAAGTACAGTAGTACAGTACAACAGCTGGCATACAGGGGCTGGCATCGAGTGAACAGCAAGAAGAGTTACTGACTGGAAGAGGGAGAGGATGTGGGAGATGGTAGAGCTGAGGGATCGCCAGCAATAGGAGACGGAGGGCGAACTGCAATTTCACTCACGCCTGACGTTGATGGCACAGGGAAAATAGTCAATATTTTATAACTTTGTATGGAATGCAATCTATAAAAATATTGAATTACTATGTTGTATACCTGAAACTAATATAATATTGTAAGTCAACTATACTTCAATTAAAAAATAATAAAAAATGAGCAAAGGACCTGAACAGACATTTTTCCAAAGAAGACATAGAGATCGTCAACAGGCACATGAAAAGATGCTTAACATCACTAATTATTAGGGAAATGCAAATCAAAACCACAATGAAATATTACTTTGCACCTGTGAGAATGGCTATTATCAAAAAGACAAGAAATAACAAATGTTGATGAGGATGTGGAGAAAAGGAAACCCTTGTGCACTGTTAGTAGGACTATAAAATGAGGCAGCCATTATAAAAAACAGTATGGAGATTCCTCAAAAAATTAAGAATAGAACTACTATATGACCGAGCTATTCCACTTCTGGGTATTTATTTGAAGAACATGAAGACATCAATTCAGAAAGATATATGCACCCCTATGTTCCTCGCAGTACTATTTACAATAGCCAAGATACAGAAATAACCTAAATCTCCATTGATGAATAAATGGACAAAGAAGATTTGATGTATATATGTATATAATGGAATACTACTCAGCCATAAAAAAAATGAAATCCTGCCTTTTGCAACTACATGGAAGGTATTATGCGAAGTGAAATAAATCAGATGGAGAAAGCTAAATACCATACGATTTCATATGTGGAATATAAAAGAAATACAAACAAACAAACAAAATAAAACAAAAACAAACTCGTGGATATAGAGAACAGATCAGTGGTTACTAGAGGGGACGGGAGTTGGAGGGTTGGCAAAATGAATAAAGGGGGCCAACTGTATGGTGATGGATGGTAACTAGACTTGTGGTAGTGATCACTTTGTAGTGTATACAGATATTGAATTATAATACTTTACATCTGAAACTTATATAAGAAGAAAAAAAGTGTCATAGCCAAGAGATATAAAATCTAAGGAAAGGACAAAAGCAGTTACATTAACATCTCTACTAAGAGAAATATGTTTTCCTATAAAAGGTTCCCTTATGAGAATGAAAACAATAGAGGAAACATTGCAACAACCAAACAGAAAAGTCACGGAATGCATTATGCTGAAACATGAGATACATTCTTAGAAATCTGAGGGTTGAAACATAGCATTTATAATTGGTAGGAAATTATTCAACCAATGCAAGAAGGGGGGGGTGACAATTATTTATATAGATTTACTTCATTAATACTTATTAACACGATATGTTATAATTTGCTTTATTATCTCCGTTTTATATAAGAGTGACTTACTTGAGATTGCACTTGGCTATTGGTGGTACCTGGATTGAACCTAGACACTCTGAGTCAATGATGCATTTAAATTAGCATGTCACTTGCTCCTGACTCCACCATGAGTGTGTGTATATGTGTTTTACTTCTTGCTTGCTTTTTTTCTTTTGTAGGAGATGTGGACGTCTAGGGGTGTTGAATTTCCAATCTCTCTTGTATGTCTGGTAAACATTCAACAGTGTTGGATTTCCAATCTCTCTTGTATGTCTGGTAAAGTCTGGTTTTAGCTAGTGCCCTGGCCAATACTGTAAGATTTTAATGTTTTGAACACAGTTATCTGTGTTGTAAATGGGGGAATAAGTCCCCTTGTGGGGTCCTTAAGGATCACTCCAACATGAATGCAGAAATTACATTTGGAGAGGCGTATGAAATTAAAAGATTTATTATACTCAGGTCCTAGAGAATGGCATAGCACATGACACAGTGTGCCAGATGGGAGGAGCTCCAAGGGACAGGTTCAAGCAAGCAGGGGAAAAGCCAAGGGAGAGTGAGAACCAGTAGACAAGTGCCTTTACTGAAGGTCAGGGTGGAGTACACAAGCAAAAGGTCGGAAGGGATTTCATTGTTGAGTTTTCATCGGTGGTCACAGGCAGGGGACAGCAAGAAAGGGAACCTGTGGCAGGGACCAGACTTATCACACTGGTGCACTTGGTCACCTGAGCAGGGTGCTCACAGCCTCATTGTGGGGATGTTGAGGCAGCAGGAAAATATGAAGTTTTAAAGTTTACAATACAGTATCATTATTTTTTGTAATTCCATAGCCAAATAATAAATAGCTTTCACAAACCTGGTGTACTGGATGCTGTTGCTCAATAAATATTTATTGAGTGAATGGATGAATGATTAATGAAAAAAATACTCTTCATTTGCAACATTGATTCCCTAATCAAGGCCTTCATCTCCTCCACAACTGGAATCCTGTTCTTCATACGTAACACTCACAACAAACAAATACCCCTTATATTATCATGATTTAAAAATGAAATCAACGTTCCAGTTATCAATTGCTGTATAACACACCATCTCAAAACTCATTTAAACACTGATCTTAAAACAAATGTATTATTTTTCATCAACGGTCTGTGAGTTAATTGGTCTCAGCTGGAACCAACTGATGGACAGCGGCTGGGACTGAAATACACTGAAGCTTCAAGAAGGCTTGCTGGCTCACTCAACATGACTGACAGTTATTGGTAGCTGTCAGTTGGGAGTATGGCTGATACTATGAACTGCAGTATCTACAAGTGGCCTCTCCACATGGGTCAGGCTTTTCAAATCATAGTGAAGAAGAAGTATACTAAGAAGATATACTCCAAGAAACAAGAAGTGGAAGATGGCCTAGATCTGTAATTTGGCACACCATAATTTCTACAATATTCTATTGATCAAAGCAATCACAGAACCTGCCCAGATTCAAGGAGAGAGGAAGTAGTTTCCACCTCTTGAAGGAAAGAGAGGGGGTCATAGAAACTATAGGGATCTCAATTTGCTTAAATCAACAACCATAAAATACTAAAAATAGACATCATTCCTTATTACTGTAGGTGGTGGTGGTGGTGGTAGTAGTATTTCCTATATTTCTCACTGGTCCTCAAATCTTCACATAATCCTATGTCTTGATTTTGTACCTGAAGAAACTGAAGATGAAAATAGCTTTGTAACTTAGTAGAAGTCACACAGTAAGAGCTCAAACAAAGATATGCCTTTGCCATTTATTTCATTATCCTTTCATTCTACCATGAAATTTACTAGGGTTCCCTGTGCCTTCTCACATCAAATCTAAATTCTTGTGTTTCTAACACAGCAATAATCTGCCCCATTACTGTCTACACAATATTACATCTATTTGCTTCCTCTGTACCCTCCTTGCCATAATGCCTTTGTCCCCCTTATCTGGGATGTCCTACCTCACCCCCTCCAATCTAAATCCCAGCAGCCATTCAGGCTCTCTTCATAGACCACCAATCTTTTCACTGAAAATCTATCTCTATCTCTATCTCTATCACAGCTCATAATAACTTCCTTTCCTGTGGAGTTAAAGCATACTTTTTTTTTATGTAATGGTTCATGGATTTGTTGTTTTCACATGTGTTCATTTTATCTTTCCAACTGTATTGTAAATTTTTTGTGGTGATCTACGTCACCAAGTTTAATATTCCTCATGAACTCCTTGTTAATCCCATCCTCTAAGACTAGTACACCAGAGAGCTGACAACAAACTATATCATGATGCTTCAGGCATGCTAGAGACAAATGGAGTCCTCCATACAAAAATTATCAATGGAAATGTTAGTCTAAAATAACTAGCTTGATGGTAGTGAAGTACTGTGCTAAACCCTGAGCCTTCTCAGCAAATTAGAGGGAAAACCCTATAGAGCAAAGTGGAACAGCAAAGCTGCAGGGCTAGTGGCCACATGCTGTGATTTCTAAATTTCCATTAAAGAGCATTTTCCTTTCTGCTAGGTGAAGACTGAAATGCCTTTGAAAGGATAATTCATTCCACAATTAAGAATGAAGTGTAAGGCACAACAAGTTCACTAAAGTTATAAGATCTTTTCCATAGCAGGTTCTGATCTGTGTCATAAAGGGTAGAGGGATAAGAAGTTATTGAGCATATTGTAGGGAAGCAGGTTTCTCAAAAAAGGAAAAAAGATAAAATGAGGAGTTGAAGACACCTGTCTGGGGTCACACCTGCTAATATTTCTAAACTCCCAATGGAAAAAAAATACACTGTCCTAGGACAGAAGTCCTCCGGTAGTGAAATATAGAAACTACCCCCATAGCCTGTGAGGTCCCACCCATCAGCTATCTCGCCCCATACACTTTATACATACAAATAACCATTCTCTGCAGGCTGGAAGTTTTTATTTTTAATTTTTTAATTTTAAATTTATTTTACTTTTTAACATCTTTATTGGAGTATAGCTGCTTTACAATGGTGTGTTAGTTTCTGCTTTATAACAAAGTGAATCAGCTATACATATACATATATCCCCATATCTCCTCCCTCTAGCGTCTCCCTCCCACCCTCCCTACCCCACCCCTCTAGATGGTCACAAAGCACCGAGCTAATCTCCCTGTGCCATGCGGCTGCTTCCCACTAGCTATCTATTTTACATTTGGTAGTGTATATATGTCCATTCCACTCTCTCACTTCATCCCAGCTTACCCTGCCCCCTCCTCGTGTCCTCAAGCCCATTCTCTACGTCTGCGTCTTTATTCCTGTCCTGCCCCTAGGTTCGTCAGAACCTTTTTTTTTTTTTTTAGATTCCATATATATGTGTTAGCATACAGTATTTGTTTTTCTCTTTCTGACCTACTTCACTCTGTAGGACGGACTCTAGGTCCATCCACCTCACTACAAATAACTCAACTGCGTTTCCTTTTATGGCTGAGTAATATTCCATTGTATGTATGTGCCACATCTTCTTTATCCATTCATCTGTTGATGGACACTTAGGTTGCTTCCATGTCCTGGCTGTTGTAAACAGA
Source organism: Balaenoptera musculus (assembly GCF_009873245.2). Classification (NCBI taxonomy): domain Eukaryota; kingdom Metazoa; phylum Chordata; class Mammalia; order Artiodactyla; family Balaenopteridae; genus Balaenoptera; species Balaenoptera musculus. The sequence continues at coordinate 29,783,945 of NC_045806.1, forward strand.
GCTGCAATGAACATTGTGGTACATGACTCTTTTTGAATTATGGTTTTCTCAGGATATAGGCCCAGTAGTGGGATTGCTGGGTCATATGGTAGTTCTATTTTTAGTTTTTTAAGGAACCTCCATACTGTTCTCGATAGTGGCTGTATCAATTTACATTCCTACCAACAGTGCAAGAGGGTTCCCTTTTCTCCACACCCTCTCCAGCATTTATTTGTTTGTAGATTTTTTTTGATGATGGCCATTCTGACTGGTGTGAGGTGATACCTCATTGCAGTTTTGATTTGCATTTCTCTAATGATTAGTGATGTTGAGCATCCTTTCATGTGTTTGCTGGCAATCTGTGTATCTTCTTTGGAGAAATGTCTATTTAGGTCTTCTGCCCATGTTTGGATTGGGTTGTTTGTTTTTTTGATATGAGCTGCTTGTAAATTTTGGAGATTAATCCTTTGTCAATTGCTTCATTTGCAAATATTTTCTTCCATTCTGAGGGGTGTATTTTCGTCTTGTTTATGGTTTCATTTGCTGTGCAAAAGCTTTTAAGTTTCATTAGGTCCCATTTGTTTATTTTTGTTTTTATTTCCATGTCTGTAGGAGGTGGGTCAAAAAGGATCTTGCTGTGATTTATGTCATAGAGTGTTCTGCCTATGTTTTCCTCTAAGAGTTTGATAGTGTCTGGCCTTACATTTAGGTCTTTAATACATTTTAAGTTTATTTATGTGTACAGTGTTACGGAATGTTCTAATTTCATTCTTTTACATGTAGCTGTCCAGTTTTCCCAGCACCACTTATTGAAGAGGCTGTCTTTTCTCTGTTGTATATTCTTACCTCCTTTATCAAAAATACGGTGACCATCTGTGCATGGGTTTATCTCTGGGCTTTCTATCCTGTTCCATTGATCTATATTTCTGTTCTTGTGCCAGTAGGCTGGAAATTTTTTAAATGCTGACTTGAAATACTGAGCACTGGGAGGAGGATAAACAGGATGATATTTTACATCATCCTTCCCTGCACTACCTTTCTTATCCCATACAATACTAAGTGCTTTCCTAAACCAAAGTTTCAAGTTGAAGTGTAAATCAAGCTCCTCATGGTGTTAAGTCCTCAGGTAGAGATTTGGGGAAGTAGTTTAGGAGGCAGGCTAAGGAATAGAGCCAGCCAGCTTGTCTTAGCATTAACTTTATTTCCCTTCCTATCAGGGACAGGTAATCTTGTTTGGCTGCCCATTTAGTCTTAATAAGCCAAAATGAAAGCCCTAATGGGAATGCAAAAAAATCTCATTTCTGAGAGTCAGATGATTTCTGGTTACCAGAGGAACAATTTTCTATCTCCAATTGGCCAGGTATTTGACATCTACTGGGGTGAGAAAAATGACTTTTAATGGGAAACTGAACAAATGTTTGGGGTTTGTTTTATTTCCCTTGAGAGTAATTATTACTAGAATTTGCTTGCCTCTCTTTTGCCTGCCACACTGAAAAATTTATTTCAAAACTATAAAAAATGTTTCATGGAGTGGTTCTGCAAAGAAAATTATAAGCTTTTGAAATAATCTTTCTTGGCATCCCTGACTATTCCAATTCTAAAATAGTTTTAGAATTAATTGAAACACTTTGAATATTTATGAGCTATTTAAGGAATCCAATATATCTAGCTTCTCCCTGAAAAACCATGTCCATAATTCTTGGGAATTCTTTATTTTCATCCTTGTCCCACACATGGCAGTTGATTGGGTTGCTACATAAAGCTTTTAATATTATAACATGTCACTCCTTGATTAAGAGCACAGAGGAGGATGATAATGGTTTTTCCTACTGCAGCTTCAGTGGTGGAAGTCACACCCTGGTCCCTAACCTCTGTTTTGGTCTCTCTGCCTCTTCCTGCTCCTCTGTGTCTTTGGCTTGAACAGAGCTGGAAGGACTGCAGACTTGGCCTCTGCACTTAAGGAAGAGGCAGAGAGAATGACTGCCATTGCACATGTGCTGTGCATGCATCTGCCTAAATCCATCTGAAAATGGTCACAAAGAGAAAGCACCATGGGCTCTTTCTCTGGCAAAGTAGGTGAAGAGGCCCACCCTGAATCCTGCCACATCCCCAAATAGAGCTACGCAATAGCTAAGGCAGTCAGAGCCACAAATTAGGGAAGGAGTGGATTATTTTCTTCCTCACCTATATCAGATGTAAAACAAGTTGCCCATGAAAGCAAGTTGTTCCTGGTACCTGTGTCATGCATTCCCGCCCATTTTTCAGGCGTTTTGGAGAGTATGAGTTGAATAATTACATGGTTCACCCAATCCCATCTCCATCTGTTCTCCAGACAAGATGAACAAGCCTCAGATAGATCACAGAAAGAGTCAACTGTTCAAAAATCTTCTTTTCCCAAACAAAACAAGTAGACTTTCAAAATAAGTATATTAGCTTAATGAATTGTGCCCATATTAATTTGGCTATTACATCACATGTAAAAGAAACTCAAAATATTTTAATTGAATCTATGATACTACCAAGTACATAAAAATAAATTTTTTAAAAAAATTTAAAGTAGAGTTCCCTTAAAAATGTTAACACAGATATCTTCCTGCCACCTACTTGATTATGTGCTTAGTTAGTACCAGGGCAGCCTAAGTAATTCCAGGCTTTTGAGCCATATTTATATGCCAAAATCATGTAGATTCTTACTCTTAACTTCTTTAAACAGTTTAAAAAATAAAATTTGAAGTTTTACCACAGAATCTCCCATTCTAGCACTTGTTTAAATTTTTCAAATGGAAATATGGAAGCAAAATGATGTAGCAAGTCTAAGTTAAAGAAGTGTCACTTCTGATGTGTGTTCCTGAAAATAATTACACTTACTGGCAGGTGTTACTTATTTATGTTTGAAATCCCTGAATACATTTTTTTTTTACATTTCAAGTGAGATATTGAAGAAATAAAACAAAAAGGCTAGGAATCAAATTTAATACCAATCTGAAATGTACATGTACAACAACAGCAAAAACATTCCATATTCCATAGCTAAGTCCAGTATGAAGAAAGGGGGAAATGCAGTGCACCCAGAATAAATCTCAAAAAAAGACAGTATTAAATGTAAATGCGCATTGAGTTTCTTAAATAAGGGAAAACCTACATATGAAAGGAAAGCCAGTAACTTTTAAATCTAGTGCATATCCCCAAGAAGTCAAAATTAACTTCCTCATAATTCATTTCTTTTCTAGAGGTTGATCATGTCTTTATCCAGTTCTCTTTCCCTATGTATGCTATGATATAAAAATCATCAAAACAGAAAAGTGAAAAGTAAAAAAATAACAGAACTGTTATTTTCAAATGTTATCAAGCAACTGTTTGAATCATTCTTGTAATGAATTTAGTAGATCTCCTTGTGGTTCTTGTGTAAGAATGAAATAGTCTTAGAACATTTTCTAAGTATTGAGGCAGTTTTAGATTGAGTTAGATAGAAAAAGTCAGTTACTAAGCTTTGTTGAAGACATCAGAATTTTTCCATTCTTCAAGTTTCCATTCCATTCTTCTCCTTGATGCCAAAAAGTCATCCATATAATCAATTGTGTGCTGTTTCTATGACTTTTAGGATCTCTGGAATACCATTTTAAAGGTAAGAAGAATCCAATAGCAGAATGAGGCACAAATTTTGGAAACTATGGGGCTTGAGAAAGCTATTGGGCTTGAAAGCCTAAGTAGGAAGCAATATTTTAGGAATCTTAACTACTTTATATTTAAAAGTAATATTGCCAATAAATAAACTAGTGAAAGCTCTATTGCAAAATGCACAAGAGAGAAAGATTATTAAACCATATTTTATTTCTTTTTAACTTTTCTCTTGGTGTTCTCAGACTACAGTGCTTAATGTGAGGCATTAAAATGTTATGGTTAGTTCAGAATCGCGTTAAATACCATATATATGTAGTCTAAAATGTATTATTTGAAGTATTATTTATTTAAGAACTTTTTATATATTCAAACTGATACTTAATGCAATCAAATGGATGGCACTTGGTCATCAATCCTTTTTAATACATCGTTATTTACCATTTTGAAAGAGATGGTTTTGCAACATCTTCACATTTCTGCACTTGTGTTCTGCTTTAATCTCCTATTTATAGTGATTTCAAAATAGATCCATTTAACTGTTAGTTAAAATGTACAAAATAGTCAAAATTAAACCTCACTACGGTTTGCTGAGTGCAGTAAAGACAGCAAATCTCACTATGCTACGGAGATTGTGGTTCCTAAGAAAAAACTAATAATGCAGAAATCTCAAGAATGATAGTATTTAAATATATTTTCAGAATTTAGAGGAGGTTTTGTCATCAGATTATTTCTCAACACAATCTTACAGGGAAGTTGAATTAAAATAGACTTGGTCAACAGATGTGGTTAACTCTCAGGATAAATCACAGACTAAAATGACTAGGAATCTGAAAGTAATAACATAACCCAAATTTTTGTTGTCATATGACAAGTTCAGAAAATTCAGACCCAAATCCAAATAGAAATACAAAGTGACAAATGCAATAGAATAAGAAAAATAGAATAGGGTGACCAGATAACTGTGTTTTATATTACAAAGTTGTTGAGTCAGACTTGTGGTCACTACTTTCAAATTTCCATCAGGTTTTAAAATAACTAGTTTCTTATGTTGATATTTCTATTGAAAAATTTCAGGAATTATACGGTTTCTATAAAAAGGATTTAAACAGACCTATTTCCCTTTCCCTTGCCTTGATCTTGACTCCTTTACCTTTTCTTCCCTTCTCTTTCCCTCTTCCTCCGCCACCCCCCCCTTTTTTTTTTTTTTTTTGCTACTTCCTCCTCTCATGAACCTTGAGGAACTGCAAGGCTTGCAAACACAGCTATGGAAAGAAGTGTTTTGACAGTTGCAAGGAGGGGACTGCACCAACCAACTTAAGCAAGAGGCACAGAAAACCATTTCTACCTTGAGTTTTGCTGTAGTTAAAGAAGAGAAGTGCATCCTGCCACGCATCCCTCTCTTCCCCAAGCCCTGTAAAACTCCAATCATGTTTCCACTTGGGCAGTTACCTGGTCTTCAGGTGCTCCTTGGTACACATAAGCTGAAAAAAGCCTTTAACCTGTACTTGAGTCATGTAAATTATTTTTCCTTTATATTTTTCAATGGAGCTTTTGTATTAAAATTCCCATACTACTCAAGGCAATCTACAGATTCAATGCAATCCCTATCAAATTACCAATGACATTTTTCACAGAACTGGAACAAAAAATTTTTTAATTTGTATGGAAACACAAAAGACCCCAAATAGCCAAAACAATCTTGAGATAGAAGAATGGAGCTGGAGGAAACAGGCTCCCTGACTTCAGACTATACTACAAAGCTACAGCAATCAAGACAATATGGTACTGGCACAAAAACAGAAATATAGATCAATGGAACAGGATAGAAAGCCCAGAGATAAACCCACGCACATATGGTCACCTTATCTTTGATAAAGGAGGCAAACATATACAATGGAGAAAAGACAGCCTTTTCAATTAGTGGTGCTGGGAAAACTGCACAGCTACATGTAAAAGAATGAAATTAGAACACTCCCTAACACCATACACATAAATAAACTCAAAATGGATTAAAGACCTAAAAGTAAGGTCAGACACTATAAAACTCTTAGAGGAAAACATAGGCAGAACACTCTATGACATAAATCACTGCAAGATTCTTTTTGACCCACCTCCTACAGAAATGGAAATAAAAACAAAAATGAACAAATGGGACCTAATGAAACTTAAAAGCTTTTGCACAGCAAAGGAAACCACAAACAAGATGAAAAGACAACCCTCAGAATGGGAGAATATATTTGCAAATGAAGCAACTGACAAAGGATTAATCTCCAAAATATACAAGCAGCTCATGCAGCTCAAACTCAAAAAAACAAACAACCCAATCCAAAAACGGACAGAAGACCTAAACAGACATTTCTCCAAAGAAGATATACAGATTACCAACAAACACATGAAAGGATGCTCAACATCACTAATCATTAGAGAAATGCAAATCAAAACTACAATGAGGTATCACCTCACACCAGTCAGAATGACCAGCATCAAAAAAATCTAGAAACAATAAATGCTGGAGAGGGTGTGGAGAAAAGGGAACACTCTTGCACTGTTGGTGGGAATGTAAATTGATACAGCCACTATGGAGAACAGTATGGAGGTTCCTTAAAACACTAAAAATAGAACTACCATACAACCCAGCAATCCCACTCCTGGGCATATACACTGGGAAAAGTATAATTCAAAAAGAGTCATGTACCACAATGTTCATTGCAGCTCTGTTTACAATAGCCAGGACATGGACGCAACCTAAGTGTCCATCGACAGATGAATGGATAAAGAAGATGTGGCACGTATATACAATGGAATATTACTCAGCCATAAAAAGAAATGAAATTGAGTTATCTGTAGTGAGGTGGAATGACCTAGAGTCTGTCCTACAGAGTGAAGTAAGTCAGAAAGAGAAAAACAAATACTGTAAGCTAACACATATATATGGAATCTACAAAAAAAAAAATGGTTCTGACGAACCTAGGGGCAGGACAGGAATAAAGACGCAGAAATAGAGAATGGACTTGAGGACACGGGGAGGGGGCAGGGTAAGCTGGGATGAAGTGAGAAAGTAGCATTGACATATATACACTACCAAATGTAAAATAGCTAGTGGGAAGCAGCCGCATCACACAAGGAGATCAGCTCAGTGCTTTGTGACCACCTAGAGAGGTGGGATAGGGAGGGTGGGAGGGAGACGCAAGAGGGAGGGGATATGGGGATATATGTATACATATAGCTGATTCACTTTGTTATACAACAGAAACTAACAACATTGTAAAGCAATTATACTCCAATAAAGATGTTTAAAAAAAATCTTTTCTAAGGGGTGAGGACTGAAACATTTTTTACCCCAATTATAACATTTTACTTTGAAATTTCAAGAGCCATATATTAGTACCTAAAAGGGAAAATCTATTGGTTTTTTTTTCTTGTTTTCTTGATTAGGATAGTTAGTAAAAATAATTAATGTTTTAACTCCCATAGGCAATGTTTTGTCTTTTCCGAGTGTGTATGTATGTGTGTGTGTTTATGTTAATATGAAACTCTTGAGTATATATGATATGTACTTTTCTATTAATAAGAAATCAATGTTGGACAAATTCAAATATCATTTAATAGCCATAACTAATGATCTTTACTATCAATTTATTAAAAATGCATGAAAGTTCAAAAAAATTCACTTTTCTAAAAATATAAATAATTGAAATATTAAACAGTAATTAAATTATTATCCCATTTCCACAATTCAACCCCACTGGATGAGTGAGTATTAACTGAAGAGGAAACTTAATATCAATGTGTGCCCTTTAATCTAATTGGTTATCATTTCACTATCAAGTAACACCTTGGTTTTATTTTACAGCAACAATATAGAGTAAATTATCTTAATAAAAAATCTTCCTAAAAGATCATGACAAATTGTAGGTGTACAATAAACATTTATTGCATGGATGAATGATATGATTCTGATACTACACCTTTATTCTCAGAATGATCTTGAGGAAGGGAATGCTGTTGGCTTTGGTGGCGAAGTTGGTAAAGGGCGGTAGCAAATGGTCAAAAGTTTTGTTTCTACTTTTTGGGGTAGTTATTTGGACTTCTTTCTGAAATACCAATAAACAGTTCACTATTAATGTATTCATTTCTTCTTTTATTTTTCAGCTAATATTTAAAGATCTACTGTCTATTGGGCACTCTATTGGAAACTCTGGGAAGTAAAATGATGAACAGGATATAGCTTTTAACATAAGGATCTGCCTTAGACTCAGTTCTCCAGAAAGAGACCTTGAGATGGAGATTTCTGTGCAGGGGATTTATTAAAAAGGATGTGCTCACAGAGGAACTGGAAAGGCAGTGGAGGAAACAGAATGGGGAATCAGAGGAAGCCAATAGACAGGAGATCTCAAATCCCAGTAGAGAGTAGATAGACCCTGATACTGCAGGATACCTCTGGAGTGTAAGTTTATCTCAGAGTTGTCCCCCACAGCCTCCTCACAAGAAAGGGAGCTGGGATTCCAAAATCCAAAGTCTGTCAGGCATCAGTCAAGAGTTGCCCCAAGGTTGTGCTGGAGGGCAGTGATTTCTTAGGCACTTCCTTCTCCCTAAACAAAACCACTCCAGTAGTATTTTTCCCAAAATAGGTACTGCTATTAGTTACTGCATATTAGAAGAAACCCGTTCTTCACCCTGAACAAAAATGGATCTGGATAGAGCACCCAAAATTTCCCTTTTAGGCATGTATAGTCAAGTAGCTGTAAGGAAAATACAGAACTATGGCAAAAAAAGTGTGGTATATGTACCATAAAAGAGTTACAGACAATAGACTGTAGAACATCGATGGAGGAAAAGACCAGTTGCAAAGGAATTTCTAGAAAGACATAGTGGACAAGATTATATTTGAGGTGGACTTTGAATACTGAGCCCACCTCAAATATTTTGATACAGATGGGAAGAATTTTATAAACTGAGACTAGTATTAGTAGTCACATGGAAGAGAAACATTAGAGAGCATGTCTGGATAAAAGCAGATTTGGCCAATTTCATTAGAGCACAGAGAATGTATGGAGGATGAATTGGAGGGTAGGCTAAACAATAGTGTGGGAGGACGAAGCAGATCCTTGAAATCCAGGGTCAAAAACGCACATGATAAATGGCAGGCAATAGGAGGAAGCCATTGAAGGGATGATTAAAGAAGTGGCATGATAATTCCCAGATCTCATTTTGCAATTTCAGTGTATGTCTTTTTCAGGAAACATCTGAGAATTCTTAACAAAAGTAAATCTGATTTTCTTAACTTTTAATTTAGGAAATAAATACTGATTCCATATACTGTATTTCTACTGTACCAAAGAGTAGATATCTCTGATATAATTACACAACCAAAGAGTATCCCAACTCTAAAAATAATTTTGGGGTTTTAGTCATTGGAAGTTCTCACTTCTCAAATTGGTGAATGACTTCTGGGTTTCTAATCAAAATTCCAGAAATGAGCCCAACATAAGCAGCCATAGGGCTGCTGGGAAAAGCTACAGAATAGCCATGATCTTTTGGCTCTCAGCCTTTTCATTGGTGGCTGGCATTGCGTAAAGCATGGCTGTTCACTGCTATTGTAACTGACAGGTAGACAGCTTTGACTTTCATAGTGCACACATTGCAGCTTGAGCGTTCCTACCCAATAGGAACCTCACTTGATAATGTCCTGAAAACAAGACAGAGGCAACCATTTCATTCAGACTTTGGTAAGGAAACTAAAGAGGAAGAGTGATGTTGCCAAGAAATCAATAGCTGTCACTCAATTTATTATGGGGTTGCTCTTGCAGGAATAGCAGTATAAAGTAAACGCAGGAAAAGCAAAAGACAGTTTATGACCAAAGGGAGCTGAGAAGGCTTCAAATCATTCCATTAAATCAGGGGTAGTCTAGGGCCTTAGCAGAGACACTGACTTGCATGAGGATGAATAATAAAAACAACTTAACTTTATAGATCACTTACTATGTGCCAGGCAGCAATATATACGAGATATATCCTATTTCTTTCTTTTAAGAGCCAAGGAAACTAAGGAGAATTTAAGAGCACAATCTAGTAAGTATCAGAGCCAGGATTCAAACCCAGACATTCTCTCCCTCCAGAAACTGTGCTTAGATATTGTTATAGACTAAATGTGTATGTTCCCCCCAAAATTCACATGTTGAAATCCCAATCTCTAATGTGATGGTACTAGGAGATGGAGCCTTTGGTAAGTGATTAGATGGCAAGGGTGAAGCCCTTATGAATGGGATTAGCACCCTTATAAAAGAAACCCAGGAGAGCTTCTTCATCCCTTCTGCCTTGTGAACACAGAGTGAGAAGATGGCCATCTGTGGAGCATGAAGTTAGCCCCCACCAGACACTGAATCTGCCAGCCCCTTGATTTTATATTTGCCAGCCTCCAGAACTGTGGCAAATATATTTCCGTTGTTTATGAGTCACCCAGTCTAAGACATTTTTGTTATATCAGCCTGAACAGACTAAGATAGAAATTGGTACTGAGAAGTGGGGCATTGTGCTAACAAATACCTAAAAATGTGGAACTGGCTTTGGAACTGGTAATGAGTAAAGGCTGGAAGAATTTTGAGGTTTATGCTAGAACACACCTACATTGCAATGAATGGACATTTAAAGGCGATTCTGTTGAGAGTTTAGAACGAAAAGAGGAGAGCTGTAGAGAACACTTCAATCTTCTTAGAGAATACATAAATAATCCTGAACAAAATGTTAGTAGAAATATGGATGATAAAGGTCATTCTTATGAGGTTTCAGTCAGAAATGAGGAACATATTATTGGAAACTGAAGGAAAGGCAATTCTTGTTATAAAGTGGTAAAGAACTTGGCTGAATTGTATTCATGTTCTATTGGAAGGTAGAATTTAGGAATGAGAATATTGGATATTGAGCTGAAGTTATGTCTAAAACAAAGAACTGAAGGTGCAGCTTGGCTCCTCCTGACTGCTTATAGTCAGCAGTAATGTGAGAAGTGAGAAATGACCTAAAGATGAAATTGTTAAGCAAAAAAAGCAGTAGAACTCAAAGATTAGGAAAATTCTCAGCCTACCCATATTGTAAAAATAGAGAAAGCATGGTCAGAAGAGAATAATAAGGGTGTGGCCAAGTGACAGGAGATTAGTATGTATCAGCCTTCTCAACAGAAGCTGGGAGCTATTCTACAAAACAATGGAAGAAAGATCCTGGATGCAATTCAGAGTTCATTAGAGCTGTCACGCCCATCACAGGTCCAGAGTAGAAGGATCTGAGGGGAGAATGGTTTCAAAGGAGGAGTCACCAGTACTTGCAGCACCTTGGTACATGCTTCCTGGTACCACCTCACATTCCGGACTCCGCTCCCCACACTCCAGCCCTATGGTCTTTTGTCGCCCCAGGAAGAGCTCCAGCAGGCCTTGATACAGAGCAGGCCACAGTGTCCACCCTGCCAGAGGGTATTGGCAACAAATTCCAATGGTGTTCACATGGCGCCATCTCTACTGGCACCAAGAGTACATGTGCTGTGGGGTTTCAAAGGATGGGGCCACAAAGAGCCACAGATTTGGGTCTCTAGCCAACAAGGGCCACAGGGCCCATGCAAAGAGCCACTTCCAGGCCATCCTGCTGAGCCTGGAGGGCAGAGCATCAAGTAGAGGATTACTCACAAGCCTTAAAATCTCATAGAGTTTGCCTTGTAGCTTGAATCTGCTTGGGATCCCTTATCCCTTTCTTCTTTCCTATGTCTCCCTTTTGGAATGGAGATGCCTATCCCATGCCTGTTCCACCATCATATTTTGGAAGCATATAATTTGTTATTGCTTCAGAAGTTCACAGCTGGAGAGCAATTTGGCCCAGGATGAATCATATCACCCATATCCGATTTAGATATTTAGATGAGACTTTTAATTTTAGACTTCAGAGTTAATGCTGGAATGAGTTAAGAGTTTAGGACTGTTGGAACATAATCAGTGTATTTTGCATGTGAGAAGGACCTGAACTGTGGGGGTCAGGTAGAATGCTAGGGACTAAATGTTTGTATCACTCCAAAATTCATATGTTGAAATCCTAAACCCCACTGTGATGGTATTAGGAGGTGGGGCGTTTGATAGGTGATTAGGTCACAAGAGTGAATCGTATTAGTGTCCTTATATTAGAGCCTGGAGACCTCCCTTGCCCCTTCTGGCATGTGAGGACACAGAAAAAAGATGGCCATATATGAACCAGGATGCAGTCTCTCACCAGACACTAAATCTCTTAGTGCCCTGATCTTGGACTTCCCAGCCTCCAGAACTGTGAGAAGTAAGTTTTTGTTGTTTATAAGCTACCCAGTCTAAGATAGTTTTGTTACAGCAGCTGTAACAGACTAATACAGATATAATATTCAATGTTATCTCCTGAGAGCACTTGAGAAGTCTTTCTCTTTTTACTTGTAGCTGTATGCTTCTGGTATGGCAAAAAGAAACTCTCTGTAAATATTAATTAGTGTCTCTTGCTTCAGAAAACTGACATTGCCATATTGGGCAAATAAATTTTTACTCTGAACACAAGTAGCATGCATTACACTGTGCCCACACCAATGAAAGAAACTGTGGAGTCCTTGCAATGCCATAGCTCCTATACATCTCTCAGGCAGCTTTCAGTGGTATGGACTGTGTCCAGTAGAGAAAACATAGGGAAACTGCATGGAAAATACCAAAGTGCTCTCTGGTCTTTTCAAGGAAAACTGATTTTGAAGGGCAGCATTACTGAGTCAAAGGCTTTGGAAAATGTGAGGGACAGTAAGTGTAAACAATTTGGCATATAATGACTAGGGAAAGGGAGGAAGGCACCAGTGATTAAGTAATGGAGTGATGTCAGCAGAGTCCTGGCAGAGCAGAGATTATTTGCACTCAGCCACTGAGAGGTCCTGAACAAACTTGGAGAGTCGATTATGGAACAAGAGTCAGTTTTTCAGAGAGATCAGGGAAAAGGAAAAGGGAAAATACTTTCATAACAGGAGTAGCAAAGACCTAAGAGGAGAAAGAGGCCCAGTCTACAGGGAAATCAAAATCTCATAATGACTCCCTATTTCTCTTAAAGGCCAGAGTCCTTATTATAACCTACAGAGCCCTAAATATTATCGCTGATTCTTTTTCTCTCTGATCTGACCTCCTACTGCCCTCCACCTTGCTCATTCTGTTCTAGCCACGCTGGCTTTGCTGTTCCTCACACACACACACTGAGCATGCTCCTGCCTGATGACCTTACATTGGCTGTTTCCTATATCTGGGAAATGATTTTTTAAAAAACAAAATGGGGGGTTTCCCCCAGTTATATCCATGGTGTTACCTCCCCTGTCTTTGATTAAGTTACATTTTCTCCATGAAACCTACCTTTACAATCTTACTTAAAGCTGCAACTGTCCTCATCACATGCCCCAGTTCTTCACACTCACAAAAATTTCTGGAACAGTTAATAGTGATTCTACTTCTCCTCTATTTAGGAGCATGGAAGAACTGGACTTCACACTTGTAAGTTAACCTTGCCCATCTGATTTACTTTGGCTAATGAAATATGAGCATAAATGACATGTGTCACTTCTGGCTGGAAGCCTTTAGGAGCCAACACTTAATTTGCCACTTTCCCTCCCCACTGCAATAGGAACCAGCCACGCTGTAGATGATGAAGTGAGAAATAAAATATGCTTTGTTAAAGACATTAAGATTTGGCGCAGTTATATCAGCAAAACCTATCCTCTTTTGACAGATATATTCAGTATATATTTTTCTTTTTCACCACTTTCTAACATAGCATATATAATTTACAGTAAGTAAAGTAGTAAATAAGTAGATAAATAGAAACTCATAAGCTTTAACCCTCTGCCAGAATATAAATTCTAGGATAAGAAAGGAATTTTTTCTGTTTTATATCACACTGTGTCCCAAACACTGAGAATACTGTGTGCCTGGTATATAGCAGGCACTCAATGACTGTTTGGGGGAATGACTCTGTTAATCAGTGGTACAGTTTTCAAAGATCATTAGGATGCATAGGTTATGGAATTACTAGGAACAACAAGGATAAATTAGAGTTATTTTAATGAGATGACAGCTCTGGAATTCATTAAAGAAAGGATATATTTCAATGAAGAGGAGTTAGTTAGCTTCCATACTTTCAGCAACAGGCTATGGTAGCTATACATGGCATACATGGGTAATCCAGGGTCAGCAGCCCTTTCAGAAATGTGGGGCTAGGATTATGCAGACATGTAGAAGACCCCTTGAATCAAATGTTTGTACTTGTACTAAAATTACTAATGTATGGAGTTTATCACATTCCATTTAAAAGACAGACTGAGATATGCCAATTTTATGTAACCAAAAAAATTTTTAATGTAGTACACTCTTGTATAGTATACAATGCTCTCCCCAAAAGTCTGGCCTGAGATAGGTTGAAGGAAATTGAAATTTCAATACTTATGTTCACTTTTTGTATTACTAAGAGTGAAATCCTAGGGTTGATGAACTTTTGTTTAGCATACAGCATAACTATTTTCTTTCTTATGCAAAGGTAGGCCCACAAAATATCCTAGGGTAGAGGGTGAGAGATAGATCACTTTAAGAATCAAATAGTAGGCTTTAGAATCTGTTCTTGTCAAGCTGAGGTCTCAGGGTTTGGGAAGCCTTGGAACAGACAGAAGAGAAGAGAGGAGGTGGTTGAAATACAGTTTAAGGGAGAAAAAGGGCCACTGAGATGTATTAGTACCAGAAATTGTCAGAGAACTTAGAGAACAATTATTTCTTACTTTTGATTGTAAGTGAATTCCTATTTCATGCTATTCTCTATTCTCCATTACCACAAAGCCTATTCCACTTAACAGTGGTGCTGCTTTGAGGTAAGGAGGAGGCTGATGAAGTGATGAAAGTGAAATGTGGACGAGCATGAGTGGAAAGAGGGTCAGTAGTGGTAGAAGAACATGCAGGAACCAAGTCTTTTGGGTGAACAGAAATTCCATGTCAAGGAGAACTTAAAGCCCATGAGAGTCTATAAAATCTTGAAGAAGGCTGTGAACTTCCAAATTCAGGGTAAAAAAATATAAGGTAAAGGGTTATTGTTTAAACTGAAACTCAGTAATTGAAATAGAATTCACTTACTGACCTATTTTTAAAATTAGAGAAAGACAGTTTCATACTGATAGAAAAATTGTGACATAAACCCAGAGTGTGATGGACCTCACATGAATAAAAGCTCAAAGTCAGGTGTCAATAAAATAAAAATTGTGAGCCCTCTTTTTCCCTTCCATTCAAATTTACCTCAGTGGAAGTACACATTATTAATAAACTTTAAATGTTACAGGTTGGTTTCTCTGGGAAGCAGATTCTGAAACAGAGATTGCTGTGTGAGAGGTTTATAAGGAAGTGCTCCCATGATCAATACCTGTGCAAGGGAATGAAGGATGCAGGAGTGGTCAGAGGGGAAAAGGAGGCTACAATGCAATCCCGACCAAGGCTATAGCCAAGCCCATGGAGAAATCTGGGATGACCCTTCAGAGTTGTCCTGCATTACTGTAAGGAGCCTTGGCATTTCTACCCTGGTAATGACTAGACATTATGTGTAGGCCCTGTGATCTTTACTGAAGCAAGACTTTTTAGCCAAGGGCAATTTCCAGAAAAGACTGAGAGCCTACAGCTGTCAGCAGGCAGCCCACCCACTGAGAAACTGGGAAGGGGTGGGAAATCCTTCCATTTTAATCAGAATTCTGGGCAATGCATAACAGTATTCATTATAGTACCATTCTAAACATCACATCTATACATTTTCTAGTATCATGTGAGATAATACAACATAATTAACAAAATATAAATTGGCAAAATCATAAACAGATTTGTAATACTTATTGTTCTACTATTTTCAAGAGCTCTCTATTTTTTAAAAAATATTTCTTTCTTTCTTTGGCTGCGCTGGGTCTTAGTTGCAGGATCTTCAGTTGCAGCGTGAGGGATCTAGTTCCCTGACCAGGGATCGAACCCAGGCCCCCTGCATTGGGAGCGTGGAGTCTTAACTACTGGACCACGAGGGAAGTCCCTACAGCTCTCTATTTTAGTATATGAAGCTCTTACTCTTTTAAACAACTATTTAGTATTACCTAGTATTGATATACCATAAATTTAGTTAACTCCAACTGTTTTGGTTTGTGCCCATGTGGGGTTTTTTATTTAGCATGCACTCCTAGAAGTGGCATTTCTGTATCAAAGATATGGACGTTTTAAATAGCAGTAGGTGATGCTAACTAACCCCCACTGAAAGATGATAGACAAATTCACACACTCTCAAAAAGTACATGAGAATGTGTATTTTCCCACAGCTTTGCCAATTTTGGATGGTGGCATTCTTTTTCATTTTTGTCAATGTAATGGAAAATAAAAAATAGTGTGTCACTGATGTCTTAATGTGAAGTACCCCAATTCATTGTGTAACTGAACTTAATTTCATGTTACTGTACAATGCTCTTTGGCATTCCTCCAAATCACTTGTTCATATCATTTTCCTATCTGTATTTTGAATTGTTCAACCATTTTTTTTTTCTTGACACGCAGGCTTTATTTAAAACTGTTAACTAAATTTTTTATTTTCTTCTACTCAATATTTATATTTTAATTTCTGTTTATAGAATTGTAGGCCATGAGAAATTTTTTTTTAAACCAACAACAATAAATACTAAATACTTCAATACAAAAATATCAATG
This sequence comes from Balaenoptera musculus, assembly GCF_009873245.2. NCBI lineage: Eukaryota > Metazoa > Chordata > Mammalia > Artiodactyla > Balaenopteridae > Balaenoptera > Balaenoptera musculus. The sequence goes on from NC_045806.1 coordinate 29,800,279, forward strand.
AATCTAACAGAAACAAAAATAAATAATAAACAAAATATTTTTTCTTTTTACCAAATCTTGGAATGCATCACCTAATAGAGTTTTATAGCATTACAGAGTTCAAGAAATCATGTTAGGTATTTCAAATACAGGGAATTTAATATGTGAAGTTGTTTATAAACATGTTGACTTGGGTTTAAATTTTCATTTCATGGTGAAAAAGGCAGAAAATAATCAATGTGAGGCCCCTCCCTTGACTCCTCAATATTGTTTTATCAGGCACATTTCAGGCTAATCCCCAGAAATACCATTCAATAAATTATTTATCTTTGGTTTCCTCTCACTCCCCCTTTTGTACTCTCCACCCCACTTATAGTATCAAAATATTTTCTTTCCCGCAAACAAAAGGCCTCTAGCAGTTTCTTTCTGCCTTGAAGGCTTCCAGTCACAGAAGGAATCAATCAAAAACCCATTTGTTTTGTAAAGCTATTGGTAAAATAATGAATCAGCTCTTTCCAACATAGTAATCCTTTAAAGAACCACAGTAAAAAGAAATTACTTAAATCCCCAATTTCTTGTGGAGGAAAGTAAGAAACTCTGTGCTTGGGGTAGGGCGAGAGGACAGGGCAAACAGCAAGTATATATGTTTGTGAGAGCAGTGCTTCAAATCATTCCATGCACAGGTGTTATTTGCCTCTCCCACAAATACATAAAATTTAGGAAATCAGACCACAAACTGTACCCCTTTCTTTTTTCCTTGAAAATTGGAACACTTAGAGGAAAGCAGGATGTCTAGAGTTATGAGAAATAATGTTTTCTCCAAAGATGGTAGAATAATTTCAGCAGAAGAAAGCCATATGAGTGCACTTGATGTCAAACATTGGAGTTAAAGGTTGAAGTCAAAGTCTTAGATTCAATTGTCAGCCCTTTGTGCCAGTTCACAAAAAGGATTCAACAGTTTTAAGGCACAGTCTCCACACCGATAAAATGTGAAGATGTGCAAGACAAGTACCAAGATCCCTCTCAGATTGTAAATTCCTGTGGTCTATGATCCTGGTTTTTTTGGTCCCTAAGTAGTACAGCTACTCTACTCAGAACCAGACAACACTTCTACCAGTGCTTTAAAGGAATTCAAGAGCTATCAGCTTAATGAGAAATATTCTGATCAATAAATCTAGAACTTTGGAGAGCATAAATTCACCTGGTGATCTTACAAAAAGACAAAGGCTTGGACCCCTCTTCAGTATTCTGACACAGTAGATTTCAGTGTGTCCCCAACACCTGCAATTTTAAAAAGCTTACCAAGTGATACTGACACCTATGGAAATTTCAGAACCACTAGTTTAGGTCTTGGCATTTATATGTAATTTCTCAGTTACACATTGGTCTAATTTCCACTTCAATGGGTTAGATAGAGTTAAGTGATTTTTTTCCCTCTATAATTTTGCTTCCACATATTCTTCCTCTCACAGGAGAAATCTGTTTGTTAGGTAAACTTTGCACTCCTGGAAAATTATTCTTTTCAAGGTGATAGACCTTTTGAAAATTGTTAGCTGCTCTGGATATAATTTTGTGGTGTTTAAAACTCAGAGTGTGAAGTACAGTTTGCAAACGTCTCTGAGAAGGGTTGCATCAAAAGTTGAGAAGTGCTATGTGGGCGGCTCTGAGCAGAATAAGCACAGAAGGGGAGCTGTCCACAGTATGCATTATGCCAGAATAATGACAATGATTAGCATTTATATCATGGGCTTTAAAATATTGGAATTTAAGATCTACCACGCTTCGCTGATAAAATGTAAGATGCATTTTTGATGCTAATATCGAACACATTCATGCTTCTACATCTCTCATTTTCCCTCTATTTACAAAGAAAGGAGCATCCCTCCTCCAGAATAAACCTAAGAAACTCATCTCTGAATTCAATCCTATCTAATCCTGAATCTTAGGACCTTGTCCCACTCTGTCATCCCAGGTATTCTAGCACCCCCTGCCCCGAATCTCTCCCTCCTTTATTATCATTTCTTTCTATTTGCAAATATGTACTGGTCTTCTCATCCTTTGGAAGAAAAAATGTGAAAGTCTTACCTGTGTTTGATGCTTCCTCTAATGCCTTCCTATTCTTCTTCCTTTTATGGTCAAACATTTCAGAGGAAAGTCCACAAATTTTTTTCATCACTTACTTCCTCCATAACATGCTTCTTATTTATGTTTTTTTCTCATTACACAAAATGCTCTCACGCGCTCTTTCTCACTCTTGCTCTCTCTCTCTCTCCCGCCTTTTGCTGTCTTTCTTGATATATACATATGTTTATATATATATACATGTTATGTATATATAACATATATGCACATATGTACACACATATACATATGTATATAGAGAGATATTAATATATCTAATGAGCTACGTCTAATGTCCTTGTCTCATTCTTCACACACCTTGCATTTCTGCTAAATGTCTCATTTTCACCTGATCATTGAGAATATGTGAAGGTATGCTACAGTAAATAACCTAAGATGTGTGAAGTTGCAGCTAATTACAAAACTTGAATGACTTAAAATAGCAGATTTATTTCTCTCTCATGAAATAAGACCATCATGGGTTAGTTGGGAAATGGAGAGGAAGGCTCTCTCATCTCACTCAGGTAATCAAGATGGAGGAGCAGTCACCATCTTGAACATTATCATTTCCCAAATTAGATGGAAAAAAGAACTCCAAAATGTCTCACACGAGTTAACTGCTTCAACCTAGAAGTGACATATGTCAAGTCCACTCACACATCATTGGCCAAAATTACATGTCCCACCAACCATGTATAATCCAAAACATGAAGTCTCCCATGTGCTCAGAAAGTAGAGAGCCAGAAATATCTGGTGAGAAGTATAGTTAATCCCATCCTTTTAAAAAATATATTCTCCTCTTTGGCTTCTTTAGTACTTAATTCTCATAATATTCCACTTCATGTATATTTCACTCTTCTTTTTTCTCACACAGCCCCCAAATACTGTGATAACCCTAGAGTCTACTCTCTCTGCACTACCACTCCTATATGACTTTCATGTATTTAATTATCTCTTCTGGATTGATGATTCGTTAATCTATATTTTCAGATCTTCCTTCTACTACTTCTATAGCTCAATAACTATAGGGACATGTGAGGTCGGCGCTGGAAAATTATTTCACCTTACGATGAAGTCACATTATAAAAAGTGCTCTATAGAGGGTTATAAGATCAATGAACAAAGGCTTAAGAATGAGGGCTCTTCAGTGGTAACATAACAGGAAATATTGGTCTGGAATACATGGAAATGGGTGGCTACACTCTTCAAGTTTTCAAATAATAGCTTATGTAGAATCAAGGAAGAATTTGACTCAAATCCAGCAAATATATTTCAGCATATAATACATGTCAGACCTGGTGCTGTGAATATCCACATTTATTATCTTGTTTAATCTTCACAGCAATAAAAAAAACGAATGCTTTGTATTAAGAATACAGAGGTTTAACATTAAAAGAATATAAGATAAATCTTAGGGAAAAAAAGAAGAAATACTTTAGAATCATCTACCACAGCTAAGTGTTTGATAATTACTATAAAGACAGAATGGTTTGAAAACTAAGATCTCTGATTGTAGACATTCCCACGGCTGGCAGCTTTCTTTGGTCTAAGTCAATGTTTCTCATGCTCTAGCATTAAAATTGCTATTCAGGGTTGTAAACACAAAACCATGAATAATTTACTCTATGGATTATTTAAGGAATTTTCAAACTTAGATTTTACTACATGTGATTATTTTCACCCCATCCTACAAGTTAACATGCCAATCCATCATATGCATATGTTATACTTCCTATAATTAAGACAACTAGGATCCCCACTTCAATACAGTGATATTGATTCATAAACTTTTTCCATACTTCCGTACAAAATAATACCACTTGATATCAGTTGCAATATAATTCAAAAATTCCATTACCTCCTCAAATATTTTTGAACTCTCACCATCAGCCTCAGATAAGAATCCTAGGGGCTTCCCTGGTGGCGCAGTGGTTGAGAATCTGCCTGCCAATGCAGGGGACACGGGTTCGGGCCCTGGTCTGGGAGGATCCCACATGCCGTGGAGCGGCTGGGCCCGTGAGCCACAACTGCTGAGCCTGCGCGTCTGGAGCCTGTGCCCCACAACAGGAGAGGCCGCGATGGTGAGGGGCCCGCACACCGCGATGAAGGGTGGCCCCCGCTTGCCGCAACTAGAGAAGGCCCTCACACAGAAGCGAAGACCCAACACAGCCATAAATAAATAAATAAATAAATAAAAATTTAAAAAAATAATAAATAATTGATTTTTTTTTAAATTTAAAAAATTAAAAAATTAAAAAATAAAAAATAAAAAAAATTTAAAAAAGGAAAAAAGAAAAAAAGAAAAAAATACAAAAGAAAAAAAAAGAATCCTATAAAACACAAAAATATTTAAAAAGAGACAAAGTGACAGCTACTGTACCATAAACAAGAGGAGTCCATCTGTATAAAGGATCAAATATAACATTCTGTCTGACACATTCCCACAACTCAGCCCTTCTGCAAATGTAGGCACACATTACTGGTTTTGATCTGAGAAATTAGTGTCATGAACCTAGAGGCTTTACTCTTTTCTTGTGCTTCCAATCTATTATACCACCCTTTGCACAATTAGTCCATCTGAGTACTATTTTGCTCTCTGTACTTCCAGACCTATTATAACAGTTCCAATATGAGGTTTAGAGGTGGTTCAAGGAGTCATGGACTTTATCATATTTTTAGATTTATTTTTTATTGAGGTAACATTGGTTTACAATAGTCTATGAGTTTCACGTGTACAACATTATACTTATACTTCTATATACCCTATAGCGTGCTTACAACCAAAAATTTACTTTCCATCCATCACTACACAATTGATCCTCTTTACCAATTTTGCCATCCTACCACCCCTCCCCTTCTGGTAACCACTACTCAATATCTAAGTGTTTGTTTTTGTTTGGTTTGTTCATTTATTTTGTGTGCTTATTTGTTTGTTTGTTATATTCCACATGTGAGTGAAATAATATAATATAGATTCTATAATTTTAAATAAAGAGTAGTTCTGGTTCTTAATTGATCATTATGGCAGCTATAGACGAGGAGTCTGAACCCAAAGGTGTGTTCCCATTTGGAAACTGGCCTTTGACAATGTAACTGGATCCCACCAGAAAACTCTGCAAAAAGGTAGCCTTTCCATTTTCAGTTGTGAATGGATACAATTTTCAATGAAATATTTACATGAATGAAAATATAGTCCAGAAAGAATATGTTCTTCACATGTTAGAGTCTACAGAAATGGTTGCCTAAAGAACATGGGGATTTTGCAGCTTGAATCACCAATCATGTTGCTTTCTACTTTCCTCTCATACTGTATTATGCTTACCTCATCCTCACTAATCCTCTTTTATTTCTATTAACTTCTCTTCTATGGTTTTCCTCCATCCTGACCATATTTTGATATCTCCTAGCTCCCAATTTTTGGCTACTTCTAACTTCTGTTCTCAACTCTCTCCTCTGGCATAACACTTCTATGGTTGAGTCCACTAGTAATGACATCCCTGTTTAAAAGTTTTACTACATAATGGCTTTCATAGTACCCCTAAAGGTGGCTCCTCTTAGCACAATTCAGCCATCTGGGTGAAGAGTAAGGGCAATTATAGTCCTCATTAATCTTCCTTCACTCTACCTTTTACGTCATGGTTGTATCATGCCATTAGATGCAGTTTTCTGGCATTTTATACTAATAAAGCTTGTGTTTTTGGTATTATGTCATTAAAAAGCATAAGTAACAGTATTCCACCAGATTTAATATTGTACTGTAAATTGTTTCCTTATGTTATAAAGACAGTGTTTAAAATGTATAAGAATATAAGAATCAGAATTAAATAAATTTGAATGGATTTAAATTCCAGTTCCACTGCTTATTAAGTCTGTGCTTTAATTTCCTCAACTGTAAATGGAGAATACTAAAACATACCTCACGTGATTATTGTAAGGACCCATTAAAAATATTTGTAAAGCACTGAGTGCACTGCCTGGCATGTAGTGTTTACAAAATTAGAGGACAAAGTAGCTCTAGTGAAGTATCAAAATCAGTTAAAGAAATCGTTTCACTGCCTAGGGGCAAGTGACTCTCTTTGTCACCTAAACCTGTAAATCACTTATTATTACTAGAATGTGGCTGAAGATTCATTCATTTAACAGGGGTGAAGCAAGGGAAATCAGAGGAAAGGAAAAGTGGTAAACTTAATCCTTGCCATCTGTTGAAACTGTACTATAGTATAGTGAATCATTATAACAAAAGTCATTTTTTTATCTCCTCTTTGTGGCCTTAGCAAATGTAGTTTATTATTGTTTGAGGTCTATACTATGGATCCAAGGTATGAATGGTGGAAAAGATACACTGTTATATCTTGGTTCCACTGTATTCTCAAGAAGATAACTGGAATACTGACTTCAATTTGGTCTGACTCACTGCCCAATGAGTTTTATACAGGTGGAATTTTAAAAAACAATATATAAATGTATAATCACACAAATAAAATTTCATATCTTTTATACATAATAAACCCACTTTAATATTGTAAAATAAATTAAGATTTCTTGATTTACCTAGAGAAATAAAGAGCAGTATCTGTGAGGGCAAAGAAGGATCAGGGTGCTGGCTAGAATAAGAATTAGAGATCTGGATTTCAGAGTCAGGAATGAACGTTTGGTTAATTCTAATTTTATGTCATATTTATTTTTAAAATCTAGGAAATGGGAAGAGCAGTAAAACACATTTCTAGAAATTAAATGATAAAATAAAACTTCAGAGTGAAGACTGAGCACATGCTATTGAATTTATTGACTTAATCCATTATATACCTGTAATTCCCAATATTTAATGTGTCTTCTGTGGCATCATGAGAAATTCTAGAAGAATAATAAAGGCATCAAGAAGTTAAGCAAAGCTATCACTAACTTACAGTCTCCTTGCCCATATATCCTTTCATTTTGTTTTGTTTTCTTGTAATGTGGATGACATCCCAGTTTAGTTCAGCCACAAGTGCTTACCTTTTCCTCTCACTCTGGAATTTGCTACCTCTGACTCCCTCCTCCCCCTTGGATCCTCCTCCTTAGCACTCACCAGCAGTCCCCTGCCTGCCCTTGCCATTCTCAATTCTATTTGGGGGTTTTTGGCTAATGGATAAAGGTGTGGACAGGTAAGAGTGTTTGAAGCTAAGGACAGAAGTGAATGATACTACAACTGTGCTACTTCTGGAGCTATCCTTATCCTCAACTGAAGGTATCCACCATTAGGGATATGTGGTTTAAAAAATAAGTTGGGAGGAAGAGTCAAAGAAAGAAGAAAATAGATGTGAGGAAGAAAGGAAAGCTGCCTTGATAACATTCTCACTTTAGTCTATCTTTCTTATATTGTGATTTCTCTCTTCTTTGTCCTGGTTTTTCCTCCTCAGACAGCCCTATTCTAGAATTCCTTTCCGCTCACTCATGAAGCCCACCTTTATCCCTCTCAAGCCTTGCCCCTGCCTTGATAGAAGACAATCTCAGGGCCATCCCCTAACACAGGTTTTTCTTTTTTAATTAATCAGCCGTGAATAATAAGGTTGATAAAATTCAAACTGATAAAAAAATACTCTTGGGGACTGCATATATAATATGAATTTCCTTGCTATGTTATATGAATACACGAAGACAATAAAGTTTTTCTTTTGGTCGGCAAGATGGCAGAGTAGAAGGATGTGAGCTCACCCCTTCTTACTAAAACACCAAAATCACAACTAACTGCTGAACAACCATCGACCCCAAAAAAAAAAAAAAATGTTGGAACCTACCAAAAAAGATACCCTACATACAAAGACAAAGAAGAAAGCCACAACGAGACAGTAGGAGGGGTGCAAACACGATAAAATCAAATCCCATACCTGCCAGGTTGGCAACCCACAAACTGGAGGATAATTGTACTGTGGACGTTCTCCCACAGGAGTGAAAGTCCTGAGTCCCACATCAGGCTTCCCAGCCTGGGGGTCTGGCAATAGGAGGAGGAGCCCCCAGAGAATCTGGCTTTGAAGGCCAGCAGGGTTTGATGACAAGAATTCAACAAGGCTGGGGAAAACAGAGACTCCACTCTTGGAAGGCGCACACGGACTCCGTGTGCACCAGGACCCAGGGAAAAAGGCAGTGACCTCATAGGAGACTGGGCCAGACCTTCCTGATGGTATTGGAGGGTCTCCTTCGGAGGAGGGGGTGGTTGTGACTCACTGCAGGGACAAAGACACTGGTAGCGGCAATTCTGGCAAGTACTCATCAGCGTGAGCACTCCTGGAGGCCGCCATTTCCTCCTCAAGACCTAGCCCCACCCAACAGCCTGTAGGCTCCAGTGCTAGGACGCCTCAGGCCAAACAACAAACAGGGCAAGAACACAGTCCCACCCATCAGCAGATAGGCTGCTTAAAGTCTTCCTGAGCACGGAACTGCCCACCAGAGGGACAAGAAAGACCCAGCTCTACCCACCAGTGGGCAGGAACCAGACTCTCCCACCAGGAAGCCTGCACAAGACTCTTACATAGCCTCATCCACCATGAAGACAACTGAGCTCTCTAAAATAATTATAGAACACTATAAAAATGCATGGCATTGTTATTACTATGACCATCTTTTTTCTTTCAAGTATAGGTAGGGCTCATAACTAACAGATGTCTATATTCAGCTAAGCACCTTCCCATAGCTATACATGGCAGGATACTGAAAGTTCTAGAGGCAATTCTTAATATTTATAAAACTGTATCAAATGGGAAAAAATCTTCATTAATCTCTTTAGGCTAAAAATTGCCCAAGTTATTTTTACAGGGTGTTTTTTAACCAAGAGCCAGTATGAAAATTCATAAATTCTGAATATTATAAAATCTAGAATTTCATAGCATATCCCAAACACAGTTATGAACTTTGTCCATTTATCAGCAAAGCTACAGTAGAGTTAGTGATTAATTCAATCTTTTAGTCATTTAACACATTTTCATGAAGTGCTTTTTCTGCATAGTGTGCCACACTAATTCCTATGTGAGATATGCAAATACATAAACAACAGTCCTTATACTCTGGAACATTATACTCTTGTTAGGAGAGATGACATATAATCAAATAAACTCAAAGATAAATGTCAAATAAATAAATCGGATAATATATACTACAGGAATTTAGAGTAGGAATAAATTCGTAGGATTTTAGAGGAAATGATCAGAGAAGTCTATATGGAACTGATGTCATTTGAGCTGGACATTGAAATAAGATTCTATTTGGAAGAAAATTAAAAGGTAATAATAATAATAATAACAGCAATTTAAATAATAGTAAGAAAGACAATCATGATGGTTTTCATTTCTGGAGCACACTCTATATTCAAGTATTAGTTAATCCTTTATCTGTCTTGTTTCATTTAATCTTCAAAACAACCCAGTGAGATGGGTATTATCTTTATATTTTTTTGAGAGATGAGAAAATTAGGGCTTAGGGAAGTAAAGTAATTGGTAAAGACTACAGAGAAAATAAATGGAAAGACTGTAATTTGAAAATAGGCTATTGTCACCTGACTTCTCCAGCTGTGCAGGATGCTGCCAAAGAGGCCCTTTTCTCTCTTGCCACATCCAGAGTACTGAATTGTGAACTGCATGACTGGAGGGGGATTAGGGGAGGAGGGAGAATGGCAGATAAGACTCTCAAAGGGCATTAAAAGGATGTGAATCCTACTAAATGCATCTTAGAGTCCATGAAGAAGCCTGCCCAAGAGCCACTGGGGATGCCTCACCCACACATTCCCCACAACTGGCTTATGGGCCCTAGGTGCTCCATGTGCCTCGCTCACACACACATCCACTCTGTGGCTGCCTAACTCTGTGTGCTCCCAATGGCAGCAGTAAGAGAGCGCTTTGGCAGATGGCTAACTAACACACACAAAAAGCCTGGTAGACTCTGTGGGCCAGGGAGAGACCACAAACTTGAGCATTAGCACCACATTTGGGAAAACAAGAGAGAAGCTGTCAGCACTTGGCCTGGTAGGTTGCATGATCCAGAGAAGGCATACGAGCTTAAGAATTCTGCCACAAGAAGGAGCAAAAAGCATGGAGTAGGCATATCCATAGAAGCATTTAAAAAGCTTCAGAATCCCTAGTAGAGCTGATGGAAAGTATTTCTCTCCAAAGGCAGTTAGTAAGACTAGTGGAGGTGGCTGCTATTTCAAATACAAAGTTAACAGTGCAAAACTTCAAGGAATATGAAAAATCAAGGTAACATGACACCACCAAAAGATTACAATAATCTTACAATACCTGATCCAAAAGACATGGAGATAAGTGATTTACCTAATAAAGAATTCAAAATAGCTGTCTTAAGAAAACTCAATGAGCTACAAGATAACACAGAAAGACAATCCAATGAAATCAGGAAAACAATACAGGAACAAAATGAGAACTTTAACAAAAATATAGAAATCATTTAACAGAATCAAGCAGAAGTTCTGGAGCTGAAGAATACAATGAATGAAATTTAAAAATGCAATAGAGAGCATCAATAGCAGAGTGGATCAAGCAGAAAAAAGACTCTGTATTAGAAGATAGGAACTTTGCAATTGTCCAGTCAGAGGAGAACAAAGAGAAAAGAATATGAAAGAGTCAAGAAAGTCTTTATGATCTATGGGATACCATCAAAAGAAATACCTTGCAAATTATTTGAGTTCCAGAAGAAGAGAGGGAGAAAGAGTCAGAAAGCTTATTTAAAGAAATAATGGTTGATAGGGGAGTAATCATGATAGCAGAGTAGGAGAATGCTGCATTCACTCTCAAACACATCAAAGTTACAAATACATATAGAACAACTCTCGCTGAAATAGACCTGGGGACTAGCAAGATGGCTCTTCTACAGTAAATGCTGTAAAGAAAGATCCACACAGAGTCTGGTCAGAGAGGAGGAGAAGCAATCAGGTTGGGACCCACACCACTAGTGAAGACACAGAAGAGGAGGGGGTATCACAGGCTTGGGGATCCTCCCTGGGAGGGAGGGGCTTGAACCACATATTAGGCACCCCAGCTCTGGGGTCTAACACCAGGAAGACAAGCCTCTCTCAGCTGGTTTGAAAACCAGTGGGGCTTACCAGAGGGCTGTAAGAAACTGAGACTCTGCTCTTAAAGAGTGCACACACAGACATCATACTCAATGGTGAAAGTTTGAAAGCTTTTCCTCTAAAATCAGGAATAAAACAAGGTGTCCACTCTCACCACTCCTATTCAATGTAGTACTGGAAGACCTAGCCAGAGCAATCAGGCAAGAAAAAGAAATAACAGGCTTCCAAACAGGAAAGGCAGAAGTCAAACTGCCTTTGCTTGCAGATTATATGATCTTATATATAAATAATCCTGAAGACTCCACTAAAAAAAATCTGTTAAACTAATCAACAAATTCAGTAAAGTTGTAGGATACAAAATCAGCAAACAGAAATCAGTTGTGTTTTTATACATTAACAATGAAGTATTTTAAAAAGAAATAAAGAAAACAATCCCATTCACAATAGCATCAACAACAATAAAATACTTAGGAATAAATTTAACCAAGGAAGTGAAAGATCTGTACACTGAAAACTATAATACTGTGAATTAAGAAATTGAAGAATACACAAATAAATGGAAAGCTATCCTGTGTTCATGGATCAGAATAATTAATATTGTTAAAATGTCCATACTACCCAAAGTCATCTATAGATTCAATGTAATCCCCATCAAAATTCCAAAGGCATTTTTCACAGAAATTTTTAAAAATCCTAAAATTTGTATATATCCACAAAAGACCCCAAATACCCAAGGCAATCCTGAGAAAGAACAAAGCTGAAAGCATCACACTTCCTGATTCCAAAATATACTACAAAGGTATAATAATCAAAACATTATCACACTGGTAACAAAAGAGACAAAGAGCAGTGGGACCGAATTGAGAGCCCAGAAATAAAGTCTCACATGTACACTCTACTAATATTTGACAAGGGAGCCAAGAATACTCAATGGTAAAAAGAGAGCCTATTCAATAAACAGTGTTGGGAAAACTGGATAACCACATGTAGAAGAATTAAAGTGAACCCCTATCTTACACCACTCACAAAAATTAACTTGAAATGGATTAAGGACTTAAATATAAGAAGTGAAACCATAAAACTTCAAGAAGAAAACATAGGGGAAACATGTCCTAGCAATGATTTTTTGGATATGACAACAGAAGCACACATAACAAAGGCAAAATAAATAAGTAGAACTACATCAACCTAAAAAGCTTCTACACAGAAAAATAAACAATCAACAAAATGAAAGGGCAAGCTACAGAATGGGAGTAAATATTTGCAAATCATGTATGTGATAAGGTGTTAATATCCAAAATATATAAGGAACTCATACAATGGCCATATATATATATATATATATATAGATAGATAGATATAGATATAGATATAGATAGATATAGATTTCCAAACAATTCAATTAAAACTTGGGCAGAAGAACTGAATAAAAATTTTTCCAAAGAAGACATCTAAATCACCAACAGGTTCATGAAAAGATGCTCTACATCACTAATCACCAGGGAAATGCAAATCAAAACTACAATGAGATATCACCTCAAAGAGACTAAGAGGTAACAAGTGTTGACAAGGATGCAGAAAAGGAAACCCTTGTGCACTGTTGGTGGGAATGTAAATTGGTACAGCCACTATGGTAAACAATATGGAGTCTCCTCAAAAAATTAAAAACTACCATACATTAGCAATCCTGCTTCTGGGTATATATATATCCAAAGAAAATGAAATCACTATTTCGAAGAGATATCTGCACTCACATGTTCATTGCAGCATTATTCACAATTGCCGAGAAATGGAAACAACCAAAGTGTCCATATATGGATAAATGGATATAGAAGATGTGGTATATATATAGATGGAATATTATTCAGCCATGAAAACGAAGAAAATCCTGCCACTTGCAACATTTATGGATCCTCAGGGCATTATGATAAGTGAAATAATGTCAGAGAGAGAAAAATAAATACTGTATGATATAACTAAATTGTAGACTCTAAAACAGCCAAACCCAGAGAAACAGAGAATAGAATGGTTGTTGCCAGGGGTTGGGGTTGGGGGAAATGGGGAGACGTTGACCAAAGGGTAAAATATCCAGTTAGCAGATGAATTTCTGGGGATCTAATCTACAGCATGGTGATTGCAGTTAACAGAACTGTATTATATACTTGAAAGTTGCTGAGAGAGTAGATCTTAAATGTTCTCACCGAAAAAAAGAAATGGTATTTATGTGAGGTAACGGAGTTGTGTTAACTAGCTCTGCTGTGGTAATCATTTCACAACATGTAACATACCAACAGGTTGTACACCTTAAACTTACACAATGCTATATGTCAATTATATCTCAATAAAGTTAGAAAAAATACAGAAAACAGACTGTTGCACAACATTCAAGCAAAAATACTAGTTTTGGACTGCTTTTTCTTGAATTTAGTCATTGTTCCTTCTTGGATCTGTTTTGTATCACATGATAGCAGACTCATACAGGCAGCTTACTTCTGATCAGGTGCAGCCAAAAAGAAGCAACTGATGGTATATGGGAGTTTAGGGATAAGCTACGAGATTTCTCCCTTTCTTCCTCTACTTTGTGAAGATTCTCCAGCAGCAACTGTTTAACTTCCACGGCTCCAGTTCCAAAGAGACAGAACTGGTATGGTCTGACATTGATCATTTAACCTGGCCCTGGACTCCTTTACAAGCTTCTCCTTAACTTTGCCTTTCCAGCATAGGGGTAAAGGTAAATTCCTGTTCCTACTAATCACTCCATTATCTAGGTGGCCCTTCTTTACTTCTCAGCAGTTTCATCACTGGTGTTCTTAATACCCTGTATTAAATTTATCTGCAAAGACTTGAAAAAAATTCTATTTTATTTGTTATGGGCAAATACAGTATAATAAAATTTCCAAATATTAAAAAAAATTAGAAGAGACATGAAATCTCAAAATGGGGAAATGTTAGCCACGTTTAGGAAGAAAATGTACTAATATTACTGGAGGAGAGAATTCAGGAATTGGAAGATAACACTAATGAGTTTGGAAGGTATAAGACTGTGGAGAAGTTTGAATGGTGGGCTTTATGCCACAGGAAATATGGAGTGATTCAAAGTTCTATAAAGATTGTGCTCACTTCAGCAGCACATATACAAAGTTTTATAAGATTAATCTGAAAGTGGTAGGCAGTTTGGAGTGTGTGATGGAGTGATGTCAAAGAAAAATTGCACCAGATGGTTAAACAGGCAAGGAGTACTTTACTCAAGATGATTTTGTAATAGGGGAGAGAGACTGAACTCCGTTCTGCTGAAACAAAAGGCAGGGAAGTTTTTAGATGCCAGGATGAGCTGTAGGAAAAATAGTAGAGGATGCTGGGCAAGAGGCTGGCCAATATAATTAGACCATCTCTGTTTGCTTTGGCTGTTATCAAAGTTAGGCTCCTATACTCCCCACAGAGACTGGGAACTAGGGGCAATACCTTTCTTGAAGGTTATATTTCAAAGAGTTGACTCCCAGGTCCTTGAGAAAGACATTTCTGGGTTGTAAAATTATCAAGTGACTAGGAGAAAATTTACATCTCAAAGGGGCAGAGAAAGAATTTACAATTTCAAGTTTCTTAAAGTAAATGTTTTCAGAAAAGGGAGGTTAGGGGCCTATGGTAAAGAAGAAACCTGTCTGAAGTTTAGCCAAACTGAGGGAAACATTAAGGCCATCTTGATCCGTAGCTAAAATTAGCGTTACCTTCAGGAAGGTTATTTTATAAGGGCATGATCTATAGGAGTAAAGAAAAGCAATGCTTTAGAAACTTTATCAGAAGAATCAAAAGTAATTGTCTGCTAGTTAGATACAGGTCAGGAATAATGAGAAAGGGCAGTTACAAGGTAAACTCAACTAATGTTCTCTGTGATGTAGCTTTAATAAAGATGAAATAAGTAGAAAAAAATAATCCATTGGTACAAAGTGAGAGCCAATTGGATGGATTGCCCAATTAGAAATACTTCTTTATTGTCTAGTCATTATCAGTCAAAGATTAACAAACCTACTTTTATTAGATATACTTCTGTCTAGGGATTGAGAAATACCAATTATTTAAACTTAATCACTACTTTATTTCTGTGAGATTTTTTAAAATATACTTTGGGAAAAAGTAATGGAAGAGTGATATAGCACTAAAACATTGAAGTGAATGACGTAATAAGATCCTATTTTTCTCAATTTAAGGAGAAAAAAAGGGAGGGCAAAAGAAATGGGCAGAAGTTAATGTTTACCTACCAGTCATTGTGCTAAGTGTTTTCATACATTTATCTAATTTAATTCTCACAAAACAATGAGACCTAAGGAAGATATTTATCCCATTCCATAGATGAAACTCTGTTTACAAAGTAATATATCAACCAATTGTAGAGCTGACCCTTGAATTTAAGGCCTTATGTCTGTTGAAATGCAAGAGCCAAACTCTGCTAATACAAGGTGCTTAGAATAGGTAGACTTCAGTGAGCAGGAAAATTAGAGCATGCGTGAACTGATGACAAGTTTTGCTGATCTAGTAGCTTTGTGAGATTTGTCTAGATTCAAAGGTCCTTGCTCTACTAAACCATCAAATTATAGGTGGTCTCCTTCTTAAACAACCAATATTTGCAGAGCTATTCAGACTCTGGGTCATGGTATTTTTTCAAGGATTAACTATTATCACTGTCTTTTCAAATTTTAACTTTAGAAAGTCCTTGCTTTTGTTGGAAGCAAATGTTACATTTTGATGCAGTTGTTTGCAGTGATGAAACTTGGTCGCCCTCTGGAGGCTATTCTCAGGTCTGACTAGCATACCTTAATTTTGAGGAAAAAGTCAGGTCTTAACAATTTAACAACTCATTTTAAATGTGTGGAAATTATGTATATACATTATACTTTTTTAGAAGTTACAAAAACATTGAGTTCAAAATGCTCAAAATATTTTAAAATGCTGAATTAAGCATTTTATGGCATAGCATGTTTTGAATTCCTGTTCTCCCTTTGGAAATGGAGATGGTCATCATTCCCCTTTTATCATGCAATATCTATACTGGGACTAAAACCGTTATATTTCCTCCCCTATTATAGGAACACATGGGCAATTAGTTCTATAAATTGAATGATAAAGCATATGACACAATACTATACACTCAATTAGTACCAAGATCTTTCATTTTAGGTTTAAAAAAAAACTAAATTTCCAATTTAAAATTTTTTTTCTTTCTCCCAGAGATAAAACATCAGAGCTTACAAGAACCCTTAAAAACAGAATGGCTCAAAGGATAAAAATGCTTTGCTCCCCAGTTCATTCTTTTTCAGTTTTCTTGTGGAAGGTGTATTATTCCAGTTAGTGAAAATTATACAAGCAAAGTTCTTGCCATATATTGGTGACAGCTTTTCTACATAAAATAAGCAGTTAAGGAGCTTCCCTGGTGGCGCAGTGGTTAAGAATCCGCCTGCCAATGCAGGGGACACGGGTTCCAGCCCTGGTCCAGGAAGATCCCACATGCCGCGGAGCAACTAAGCCCGTGCGCCACAACTACTGAGCCTGCGCTCTAGAGCCCGTGCGCCACAACTACTGAAGCCCGCGCACTTAGAGCCCATGCTCTGCAACGAGAAGCCACCACAATGAGAAGCCCGCGCACTGCAACGGAGAGTAGCCCCCGCTCTCCGCAACTAGAGAAAGCTCGCGTGCAGCAACGAAGACCCAACACACAACCAAAAATAATAAATAAGTAAAATTTTTTTAAAAAAGTAAGCAGTTGACCAGAGCCTCCCATCAAGCCTCTTAGATAGCCTCAACCACCAGAGGGCAGACAGCAGAAGCAAGAAAAACTACAATCCTGCAGCCTGTGGACCAAAAACCACATTCACAGGAAGGTAAACAAGATGAAAAGGCAGAGGGCTATGTACCAGATGAAGGAACAAGAAAAAACCCCAGAAAAACAACTAAATGAAGTGGAGATAGGCAACCTTCCAGAAAAAGAATTCAGAATAATGATAGTGAAGATGATCCAGGACCTCGGAATAAGAATGGAGGCAAAGATTGAGAAGATGCAAGAAATGATTAACAAAGACCTAGAAGAATTAAAGAACAATCAAACAGAGATGACCAATACAATAACTGAAATGAAAACTACACTAGAAGGAATCAATAGCAGAATAACTGAGGCAGAAGAACGGATAAGTGACCTGGAAGACAGAATGGTGGAATTCACTGCTGCGGAACAGACTAAAGAAAAAAGAATGAAAAGAAATGAAGACAGCCTAAGAGACCTCTGGGACAACATGAAACGCAACAACATTCGCATTATAGGGGTCCCAGAAGGTGAAGAGAGAGAGAAAGGACCAGAGAAAATATTTGAAGAGATTATAGTCGAAAACTTCCCTAACATGGGAAAGGAAATAGCCACCCAAGTCCAGGAAGAGCAGAGAGTCCCATACAGGATAAACCCAAGGAGAAACACGCCGAGACACATAGTAATCAAAGTGGCAAAAATTAAAGACAAAGAAAAATTATTGAAAGCAGCAAAGGAAAAACGACAAATAACATACAAGGGAAATCCCATAAGGTTAACAGCTGATTTCTCAGCAGAAACTCTACAAGCCAGAAGGGAGTGGCATGATATACTTAAAGTGATGAAAGGGAAGAACCTACAACCAAGATTACTCTACCCGGCAAGGATCTCATTTAGATTTGATGGAGAAATCAAAAGCTTTACAGATAAGCAAAAGCTAAGAGAATTCAGCACCACCAAATCAGCTCTACAACAAATGCTAAAGGAACTTCTCTAAGTGGGAAACACAAGAGAAGAAAAGGACCTACAAAAACAAACCCAAAACATTTAAGAAAATGGTCATAGGAACATACATATCGATAATTACCTTAAACGTGAATGGATTAAATGCCCCAACCAAAAGACATAGACTGGCTGAATGGATACAAAAACAAGACCCATATATATGCTGTCTACAAGAGACCCACTTTAGACCTAGGGACACATACAGACTGAAAGTGAGGGGATGGAAAAAGATATTCCATGCAAATGGAAATCAAAAGAAAGCTGGAGTAGCTATACTCATATCAGAAAAAATAGACTTTAAAATAAAGAATGTTACAAGAGACAAGGAAGGACACTACATAATGATCCAGGGATCAATCCAAGAAGAAGATATAACAATTATAAATATATATGCACCCAACATAGTAGCACCTCAATACATAAGGCAACTGCTAACAGCTATAAAAGAGGAAATTGACAGTAACACAATCATAGTGGGGGACTTTAACACCTCACTTACACCAATGGACAGATCATCCAAAATGAAAATAAATAAGGAAACAGAAGCTTTAAATGACACAATAGACCAGATAGATTTAAGTGATATATATAGGACATTCCATCCAAAAACAGCAGATTACACGTTCTTCTCAAGTGCGCACGGAACATTCTCCAGGATAGATCACATCTTGGGTCACAAATCAAGCCTCAGTAAATTTAAGAAAATTGAAATCATATCAAGCATCTTTTCTGACCACAACGCTATGAGATTAGAAATGAATTACAGGGAAAAAAACATAAAAAAGACAAACACATGGAGGCTAAACAATACGTTACTAAATAACCAAGAGATCACTGAAGAAATCAAAGAGGAAATCAAAAAATACCTAGAGACAAATGACAATGAAAACACGACGACCCAAAACCTATGGGATGCAGCGAAAGCAGTTCTAAGAGGGACGTTTATAGCTATACAAGCCTACCTAAAGAAACAAGAAAAATCTCAAATAAACAATCTAACCTTACACCTAAAGAAACTAGAGAAAGAAGAACAAACAAAACCCAAAGTTAGCAGAAGGAAAGAAATCATAAAGATCAGAGCAGAAATAAATGAAATAGAAACAAAGAAAACAATAGCAAAGATCAATAAAACTAAAAGTTGGTTCTTTGAGAAGATAAACAAAATTGATAAGCCATTAGCCAGACTCATCAAGAAAAAGAGGGAGAGGACTCAAATCAATAAAATCAGAAATGAAAAGGAGAAGTTACAACAGACACTGCAGAAATACAAAGCATCCTAAGAGACTACTACAAGCAACTTTATGCCAATAAAATGGACAACCTGGAAGAAATGGACAAATTTTTAGAAAGGTATAACCTTCCAAGACTGAACCAGGAAGAAACAGAAAATATGAACAGACCAATCACAAGTAATGAAATTGAAACTGTGATTAAAAATCTTCCAACAAACAAAAGTCCAGGACCAGATGGCTTCACAGGTGAATTCTATCAAACATTTAGAGAAGAGCTAACACCTATCCTTCTCAAACTCTTCCAAAAAATTGCAGAGGAAGGAACACTCCCAAACTCATTCTATGAGGCCACCATCACCCTGATACCAAAACCAGACAAAGACACTACAAAAAAAGAAAATTACAGACCAATATCACTGATGAATATAGATGCAAAAATCCTCAACAAAATACTACCAAACAGAATCCAACAACACATTAAAAGGATCATACACCACGATCAAGTGGGATTTATCCCAGGGATGCAAGGATTCTTCAATATACGCAAATCAATCAATGTGATACACCATATTAACAAATTGAAGAATAAAAACCATATGATCATCTCAATAGATGCAGAAAAAGCTTTTGACAAAATTCAACACCCATTTCTGATAAAAACTCTCCAGAAAGTGGGCATAGAGGGAACCTACCTCAACATAATAAAGGCCATATATGACAAACCCACAGCAAACATCATTCTCAATGGTGAAAAACTGAAAGCATTTCCTCTAAGATCAGGAACGAGACAAGGATGTCCACTCTCACCACTATTATTCAACATAGTTCTGGAAGTCCTAGCCACGGCAATCAGAGAAGAAAAAGAAATAAAAGGAATACAAATTGGAAAAGAAGAAGTAAAACTGTCACTGTTTGCGGATGACATGATACTATACATAGAGAACCCTAAAACTGCCACCAGAAAACTGCTAGAGCTAATTAATGAATATGGTAAAGTTGCAGGATACAAAATTAATGCACAGAAATCTCTTGCATTCCTATACACTAATGATGAAAAATCTGAAAGAGAAATTATGGAAACACTCCCATTTACCATTGCAACAAAAAGAATAAAATACCTAGGAATAAACCTACCTAGGGAGACAAAAGACCTGTATGCAGAAAACTATAAGACACTGATGAAAGAAATTAAAGATGATACCAACAGATGGAGAGATATACCATGTTCTTGGATTGGAAGAATCAACATTGTGAAAATGAGTATACTACCCAAAGCAATCTACAGATTCAATGCAATCCCTATCAAATTACCAATGGCATTTTTTACGGAGCTAGAACAAATCATCTTAAAATTTGTATGGAGACACAAAAGACCCCGAATAGCCAAAGCAGTCTTGAGGCAAAAAAATGGAGCTGGAGGAATCAGACTCCCTGACTTCAGACTCTACTACAAAGCTACAGTAATCAAGACAATATGGTACTGGCACAAAAACAGAAACATAGATCAATGGAACAAGATAGAAAGCCCAGAGATTAACCCACGCACCTATGGTCAACTAATCTATGACAAAGGAGGCAAAGATATACAATGGAGAAAAGACAGTCTCTTCAATAAGTGGTGCTGGGAAAACTGGACAGCTATATGTAAAAGAATGAAATTAGAATACTCCCTAACACCATACACAAAAATAAACTCAAAATGGATTAGAGACCTAAATATAAGACTGGACACTATAAAACTCTTAGAGGAAAACATAGGAAGAACACTCTTTGACATAAATCACAGCAAGATCTTTTGTGATCCACCTCCTAGAGTAATGGAAATAAAAACAAAAATAAACAAATGGAACCTAATGAAACTTCAAAGCTTTTGCACAGCAAAGGAAACCATAAACAAGACGAAAAGACAACCCTCAGAATGGGAGAAAATATTTGCAAACGAATCAACGGACAAAGGATTAATCTCCAAAATATATAAACAGCTCATTCAGCTCAATATTAAAGAAACAAACACCCCAATCCAAAAATGGGCAGAAGACCTAAATAGACATTTCTCCAAAGAAGACATACAGGCGGCCACGAAGCACATGAAAAGATGCTCAACATCACTAATTATTAGAGAAATGCAAATCAAAACTACAATGAGGTATCACCTCACTCCTGTTAGAATGGGCATCATCAGAAAATCAACAAACAACAAATGCTGGAGAGGGTGTGGAGAAAAGGGAACCCTCTTGCACTGTTGGTGGGAATGTAAATTGATACAGCCACTATGGAGAACAATATGGAGGTTCCTTAAAAAACTAAAAATAGAATTACCATATGACCCAGCAATCCCACTACTGGGCATATACCCAGAGAAAACCATAATTCAAAAAGACACATGCACCCGAATGTTCATTGCAGCACTATTTACAATAGCCAGGTCATGGAAGCAACCTAAATGCCCATCAACAGACGAATGGATAAAGAAGATGTGGTACATATATACAATGGAATATTACTCAGCCATAAAAAGGAACGAAATTGAGTCATTTGTTGAGACGTGGATGGATCTAGAGACTGTCATACAGAGTGAAGTAAGTCAGAAAGAGAAAAACAAATATCGTATATTAATGCATGTATGTGGAACCTAGAAAAATGGTACAGATGAGCCAGTTTGCAGGGCAGAAGTTGAGACACAGATGTAGAGAATGGACATATGGACACCAAGGGGGGAAAACTGCGGTGGGGTGGGGATGGTGGTGTGCTGAATTGGGCGATTGGGATTGACATGTATACACTGATGTGTATAAAATTGATGCCTAATAAGAACCTGCAGTATAAAACAACAAACAAAACAACTAATACTAAACTTTCATTGGGTTATTTATATGGAAATATGTTAATATAAATGTTTCAGACATTACATGAAATTTCTAAAAATCTTATATTTGTATTTGTATGGAAATATGTTAATATAAAGGTTTCAGACATTATATGAAATTTCTAAAAAAAAAAAGAAAAAAAAAAAAGTAAGCAGTTGTGAGCTGCTGCTATAAACCTACTGATTCTTTACTTGATTTAAATGAATTTAATTCTTTAAATAACTGAGCAGGTAGAGAATTTAGACTCAGCCATTATTAGAGGTACCTTATACAACTAAAGTGGTATAAAAACCCTGTAACATGAAAGTGTTGTGGAGGTCCTTCTGGTCTTCTGAGACCGGGACACCCGTACCTTCATGTCCCATTTATAAATGTTCCTGTATAATGTTTGGGATGCTGAAATATTTGATGAGATAGATACACCATGCGTATTACATGCCTTCCCTGTATCTCTCTCAACTACATCCCTCTAATGAGTTGGTGCAGCTCCAAGGCTCTATCCAGTAACAAGGTAGTGTCAGGCAGTGCTTGTTGTACTCACTGGCCTTTAATCCTCCAACTGCCTTGTAATCTCCTCCTTCACACCTTGATGCTTAGAAATGGCATATTTCCTGAGGAAGAGATTTCTAGGGAGTCCTGTATACTTGCTTGAAATGGGGACAGGAGGATGGAGGAACAGAAGGGAAGATGAACGGATTTTTTTTAATATAAATTTTTCTGCCATAAAAACTATAGGTACCAAGCAAAGCAATCAGGGAAATTTATATTCACGCATTAATTTACCACTTACAACGATGAGTAGATAGAGAACATTAGATAGATTAACGAAGTATCTAGGAGGTAAAATGGATAAGATTGATAATGGATAGGATATAGTGGCTGATGCGAGAGGTTGAAATCAAGGATTATTGTTAGGTGGCTGGTTTATACAACTGGGTGAATGGTGTCACTACACACTAAGACAAATGAAAATGAAGGAGGAGAGATTTGGCAGTTTAGGGAGACCATGAGTATTTAGCTTTATGTATATTTTAAATGAACAGATTTAGATGTTAAATAGGCAACTGGATTTACAGAATTCAGATTAGAGGTCTCAGGTACACAAATGTCCAAACTTTATGGAGTTGGTAACTGAAGCTGTGTGTTTCTGTGAAATCATATTACGAGTTCTACAGTGAGAGGACATAATGGCCCAGAACTGAATTTTGAAGAATTTCAACATTTAATGTCTGAGGAGAAGGATATGTACCTGCAAAAAAGATACAGAATGAACTGCCGCAGAGATTAGAGGAAAACCAGAGGAGTTTTTGGGTCAAGGAAAATCAAGTCTCAAAGACAGAAACAAATCCTACTTACAGGTCAAGTAACTAGGAGATAAAATTTTCACATCGCATCCATGGATTTGGAAATAACTTATGAAGTAACTTTTTATTGGAGTAATAAAAGATGGATTCTATTGGGAGTGGGTTGAAGCATGAGAAGGAAGTAATAAAGTGAAGCTATCAAATATAGATAAACATTTTTAAACAGCTTTATGGAGGTACAACTGATGCACAAAAAATGGCACATGTTTAATGTATACTATTTGATGAGTTTGGACATATGCATAAACCCATAAGACAATTAACACAATCAAGGTAATAGACATATCTGTCCCCTCCAAAAGCTTCCTTGTGTCCCATTTTTTCTGTGTGTGGTAAGAACACTTAACATGAAATCGACCCTCTTAACTAACAGTGCTTAACACTATTGTTAACTACAGACACTATTTGTACAGCAGATTTCTCGAATTTATTCATCTTGTATAACTGAAAATTCATACCTGTTGAACAACAGCTCCCCATTTCTCCCTTTCCCCAGCCCCTGGCAACCAACATTCTATTCTCTGCTTCCGTGAAGTCTGATTATTTTAGATACCTCATATAAATGGAATTATGCAGTATTTGTCCTTCTGTGACTGGCTTATTTACTTAGCGTATTGTCCTCCAGGTTCATCCCTGTTGCCACAAATGGTAGAACCTCCTTCTTCTTTTAAAGTTGAAAATATTCCATTGTAAATATATACCACATTTTTTGAACCATTCATCTGTCGATGGACATTTTGGGAAAAGCTTCTTGACATTGATCTTGGCAATGATTTATTGGCTATGACACCAAAAGCACAGACCACAGAAGCAAAAATAGACAAGTAGAACTACATCAAAATAAAAAGCTCCTACACAGCAAAGGAAACAACCAACAGAATGGAAAGGCAACCAATGGAATGGGAGAAAATATTTGCAAATCATATATCTGGTAAGGGGTAAATATCCAAAATTTGTAAGGAATTCCCACAACTAAGTAGCAAAAAAAACCAAACAACTCGATTAAGAAATGGGCAAAGAACTTGAATATACATTTTCCAAAGAAGACATATGAACGGCCAAAACGTATATGAAAAGGTACTCAGCATCACTAATCATCAGGGCAATGCAAATCAAAATCACCAAGAGATATCACCTCACACCTGTTAGGATGGTTAGTATCAAAAATACAAAGGTAACAAGTACTGGGGAGAATATGGAGAAATTGGATCTCTTGTACACTCTTGGTGGGAATATAAAATGGTATATAGTCACTATGGAAAACAGTATGGAGGC
Organism: Balaenoptera musculus; assembly: GCF_009873245.2. NCBI lineage: Eukaryota > Metazoa > Chordata > Mammalia > Artiodactyla > Balaenopteridae > Balaenoptera > Balaenoptera musculus. The sequence goes on from NC_045806.1 coordinate 29,824,971, forward strand.
TTCTCAAAAAATTAAAAATAGAACTATCATATGATTCAGCAATCCCACTTCTGAATGGATATATGTATATATATATATATATATATATGTATATATATGCGTGTGTGTGTATATATATATATATAAGTATAAGAGAACTGAAATCAGGATCTCAAAAAGATTGCACTCTCATGTTCACTGAAGCAATTGCCAAGATACAGAAAAACATTTTCAAGAATTATTTAAAAAACTGTGCCTTTGAAGAAGAGATAGTGTGGTAATTACTAATAGAAGTCAGGTGGAGAAAGGTGAGTTTGGTTTTGCTTTTCTTTTTTGCTTTACTCTTCTTTATTATTTTTTCCAATTTGGAAGATTTTAGAATGTTTAAAAGATAGTGGAAAAGATCCAGATTAGAGAAGGTATTGAACAAAATAAGGATCCTTAGAAGGTGGAAGGTGATGCAATCCAAATCAGGAGTAAGGGAATTGGGTTTAGTAGGAATAGAGCTTCTGTTCTGTTAAATTACCAAAGGAGATAAAGATGGGAGCAGATGTAGTAATTCTATTATGTTAATTAACAGGAAAGTTCTCCGAATGTCTTTTCTTTTATTTTCTGTGAATTAAAAGAGATTATCTCCTGATATTATAGCAAATGGTGGGGACATGGCCATTTAAGAATAGTGCAATAGCTGATTCACTTTGTTATACAGCAGAAACTAACACAACATTGTAAAGCAATTATACTTCAATAAAGATGTTTAAAAAAAAAAAAAGAATAGTGCAGAAAGAGAGAACACACTGTAGAGAGTGGGAAATGATGGGTCCAGATTAATGTAGCAGAATTAAAGGGCAATATTAAAGGATCTTTTAGGTTAGTGATCATGAATTTATAAAGGAAACAATCTAAACTATTATACACTTTACTTGGGAAGACTTTGAAAGCTGGAGATCAAGAAAAGAGAAAGCAATGGTTTGGGTTGATCCAGCATAATTAAAAGACACTGGAACAGAGGTAGGGACAAACACACTATTTGACAATGGACATTGGAATGTAAGAGAGTAAGGAGAGATACAAAGGCAGTATCAGGAGAAAGCAAGGGAGTAAACAGACCTGCTTCAAAGTACTATCATAGTGGTGGGGTATTTGAACAAGTGAACTGGAATGTGAGAAGTTATTGTAAAGGGATGGCATATTTGTGTTAATAATTTTTAAAGACTATTTCTCTTTTTCCAGCTCTGATTTTTATTTTAGAGGACTGACTCCTGAAAACTCGGTTTCCCAGGATTCACTGACAACTAGCTTCCAATTAATTTTGAGTAAAGGAAGGACTGGTGAGAGTTTGGAAGAAGGGGATAGGGGAGAACCCAGAATGCCCTCTTTCTTTGAGTTGTACATACAACTGAGGCTTCGTCTCCCTCATGCGTCCAATTCCTGCTCAAGGGCTTCTCCCTCCGTGTTCCCAGCACCCACCAGCAGTCTCTACATTCATTACAGTTCTGCTTAGGGGATTCAGTCTTTCCAAACTCTAGGTTGCCTTCCTATTTCATTTGACTCCAGCTTTTCTAACTTTTGAAACAAGCTCCTTTTATTAAAATCTACTTTCTAAACTTCCTGAAGCAGATTTCCTGTCCTGCATGAGTAATCCCAGGAAAAAGATGCTCAAGATGGGACTCTGGAATAAGGCTTTGAGCTTGAATGTAGTAGTGACTCCACTGCCAATGCAAAGACAAGTGCTTCTTCCAAGTAGTGGCAACATGACCATTTAAATTACCAGCGATATTTGCTTTGAACATATTGCCAATTGAAGACAATACTTTTACGTGTCAAGCGGCAGCTGATTTTGTCTATTATGGCAGTTATAACTACAAGCACTACGGGCATCATTAGCTGCTTCTTATAGCACCAGAGAGCTTACAAAATGAAAATGTTTAAACTTAATGTTAAAAGGTGTTAGGTGTTTAAACTCTCAGATCGAGGCATGGGAAGACACAGAGAGCCACACTGAGGGCCTTAAAATGTTCTCATGTCTTATAGCCACACAGCAGACATGGCTGAGGATCAAGTTTCAAATCTAAAAGTGTGGGTTGCAGAATTAAAATGCAAGTTCAACATACATCTGTGCTAAGTCTCACAGATTAATATCAGGACATTGATCAGGAAGAGTTGGGTATTAAGATAAGGATATATTGAGTATTTAGGATAAGTACAGGTAGGCAGACTCAGATTAATATGAAAACTTTTAACCCAAATCTTCCTGTGGTTTCCTCGCCAATGGAAGCCACCCTTCTTCCTCCCCATTTGAGGAAAGTAACCTTCCCTTGCTTAACATATCTCTAAAGACCTCATCTAAATAGGTTAGTTTTCAAGGAAATTTCTACTTTTCTCAAGACCCACCCACATCAGCACTTATTGCATCCTAACCTATAACTACAGTCAGATTCCAGCAGGCCCCAGGAGGCAAGTATAATGTCCACCCTGGTAGGAGTTAGCATATACATCAAAAGAAATGCTATATCCTGCTAACGTGTATCAGCAGAAACCTGTAGAATGTGTGTGTGGCATATGTTTTATAAGTGTTAGACTGAGGAAGATGGAATATAAAGTTGGAAGGGGTTCAATTTATTATGAAGAACTTGCCTGAGATTCAAAGTATTAGCTCTAGCTGATGGAATTGGCTCTAATCGTTGGCTTGTTTGGCTGACTGAAACATAGATTCAATAGTCAGCAACATTCAAAGAGGGCAAGATGCCATAATTTATCTGACAGAATGTACACAAAGGAATCCATGTACTTAAAATGAGAATGTTGGAGTGGATTAATTATGTACAACCCACTCAACTATCCCATAGTTGTGCCCCCACAGAGGTCCCCGATAACATTCTTCTTCAAGACATTAAGACATTCTTTGATGAGAGAAATACAAGCATCCTTGAAAACCTTTGTGGCATCTGTCTTCTGTGGGCTAAAGATGACAATGGGGGATAGCACCAATGAAAGGGCCCCCGTGCTTTTAATAGGAATGATGGGGTTACAGAGTAGCAGAGGTTAAGTGGTAGCATTTAATATGAGACACAAGGTGAGTGCAATTACCATAAAGGTCAGCAGGGCTGAGTGGCAGTATTTTGACCCAAAGTGATTTCCAGCAGTAACAGATTAATCACATTTACACTGGGAATTACATTGATGAGCAGGCTTGAACTGCATAAATGAAAATAAAATTCAAGCACAATGAGCAGAAACCTGCATTGATTTTCCAGGAATGAAAATTACAGCCTCGCCCAGACCTAAACCAGAGATCAGATGGCTACAATAGCTTCAGAAACTTTGCTGCAACACTGTCAAAAGTATAGAGTGTGATTTTTTTTTTTTCTCCAGGTCTACCTCAAAGGGGTTTACAATTTTCCAGGGGGAATGTTTAGAAAGAAAGGTGGAAAACTCAGAATTTTTCAGAGATTATTAAGATAAATTTACACACCTGAGTTTCCAAAACATCACTGTGGTCTTCAGGTCATAATAGGGCTTATGGAAGCCATGTGATAATTGGAATTTTGACACAAGTTCACCTCACTAGAAATCCTGTGCAGTGACCTACACTATATTTCCCCATATCTGAATGTATTTTTGGAGTACACATACTTGGAAAATGACAGAACTCTCAACCAAGGTAAGTGCTATTAAGAACGGCTACTGCCTGACATCTATTAGGATAGCTATTATTAAAAACAATAATAAGTAACAAGTATTGGCATGGATGTGTAGAAATCTGAGCCCTTCTACATTGCAGTTCCTCAAAAAATTAAACAGAATTACCATACGATCTAGCTATTCTACTTCAGAGTATATATCCAAAGGAATTAAAAGCAGGGACTTGAACAGATGTTTGTAATCTCATGTTCTTAGCAGCATTATTCACAATAGCCAAAAGATGGAAACAACCTAAATGTCCATCAACAGAGGAATGGATAAACAAAATGTAGTATATACATACAATGGAATATTAATGACCCTTAAAAGGTAAGAAATTCTGACACACACTACAATATGGATGAACTTTGAAGACATTATGCTAAATGAAATAAGCCAGAACCGAAAACACAAATACTGTGATTCCAGTCATATGAGGTACTAGAGTAGTCAAATTTATATACACAGAAAATAGAATGGTGATTGCCAGGGTCTGGGTGCAGTGATGAATGGAGAGGTGTTGTTTAATGGGTACAGATTTTCAGTTTGGGAAGATGAAAAAAGTCCTGGAGATGAATGGTAATGATGGTTGCACAACAATGTGAATGTACTTAATGCCACTAAATGGTACACCTAAACATGGTTAAGATGGTAACTTTTATGTCATGCATATTTTGCCACAACTGGAAAAAAATACATTGGAAGGGCCAAGTGGAAGCTCCTGGAACTGTCCCTAAATGAAAACAATACCAAAAAATAGCAATAGCACATATCTGGGGAATTTGCAGAGACTAAAATAACCATGCAGATGGTAATCTCCATCACCTGCCCCATTTAAATAATCCGTTTGGCTTGTAAAAAAGGCAAATAAGTCATGGACAATGACTGTTGATTATCATAAGATAATGAGGTACTAATTCTAATCAAAGCTGCTGGATTTTATGGGGCTTTTTTTCCTGGAACAAATCAAAACATCTCTAACTCCTGATATACAGCTATTGATCTGGCGAATAGTTGTCTCCACATCAAACAGCAAAGATAATGGAGCAGTTTACTTTTACCTGACAGAGATAGAAGTACACTCAAACTTTGTCTGTCTTACTTGAGTGCTATGCCAAGTCTCCTGATGTCTATAATATTATAGTCCATAGGGAGATTAGTCATCTGGATATCACAAAAGCATTATGATAGTCCATTGTATTGATGAGTTTATGGTGACTGGACATGATGAGAAAAAGTAGGAAGTACTCAAGTTGTGTCAGTAAGATACATAGATGTCAAAGAGTGGGAAATAAACTCCATGAAAATTTAGGATGTCAAATATATCACAGCCTAAGTATGATAATGCACACAAACAGAAACCAACCTCCAGAAAGCACTGAAGATCATGTTGATTTGTTTTAAAGATGGAGGCAGCACACAGCTAGGATTCCGAAAGATTTTTTATACACTCCCTTTCCTAAATCCCATTTCTGATAATGACTGCTCTTTCCTTTTACCTCTTCTCTCCTGTCCTCACCCTTCCTTTATTGTTCCCTATCCTCCTTACCCATCTGCCCTCTTTCATTCTTCCTCATAGAGAATAGCCTGGGCTATTATTTATATTCTTTACATTCTTTATATCTCTCTCCCATCCACCCCCCACCTCAACAAAGGCCTTGTGCCAATTAAGAAAATAAACATTTCAAGTCCTCAGAGTATTGAGAGGAGAAAGGTTATGGGGAAATAGCAAATCCTGACAATTTAAATATTCTCTATGTATCACATAAGTATATTTATCTTAAATAAATTCACACATGCAATAATAGTACAAATAGAAAATATTCACAAGCTACCAGAATGCCAAATTCTGCATGAGATACAAAATCACATACCCATACTATCTGCTTTTCAATTTATAATTAAAACCATGTTACCGCAGAATTTTAAAAATAGCATTTTGATAATTATAAAAGAAAAAATTATAACTACATCAAAATTTTTAATTTCTGCACTTTTAAAGACACCATTAGAAAATGAAAGGGCAAGCCACAGATTGGAGAAAATATTCATGAGATATATATATATATACATGACATAGACTGGCATCCAGGATATATAAGATGATCTTACAACTCAATAGTGAAGTAGTATTTGGGGGAAAGTGTACTGACATCTGTAATTGACTTTGAAATGTATCAAAAACATTAGATGGATTGATGGAAAGATAGAGAGATGGATAGATAGGTAAATACATAATAAAGAAAAACGTTAATCATAGCATGTATGTGATAGGCATATGAGTATTCACTATAAAATTACTTCAACTTTGCTATATATTTAAATTTTTCCATAATAAATAGTTGGAAGTGTAGCTTTTCATCAAATGCACATAATTGGTTTTCAGACTGCACTTCACAAAACTAAATTTGAAGCAATAGGATATTGTTACTGTATCTTTTTTTAAAAAATGGGTGAGTGACTTCTGGATTTTCTAAAATATGTAATGAGCATCTTCAGACAGAGCAGATGCTACCCTGACCTCTACTTGGTAAAATCTTCTTGAAAGTTTGTTTTACCTCTTCTTACCCTTGAAATGACTCTGGGGGGAGATTTTTAACAATGATTCATCTTTAAATCACATATTAAAAAAATTGTCTACCTGTCCACCTCCTTTGGAAGGCTCCAAGGCAAGTTGCAGACATCATGGAGATGACATTTCTACATAGAATGTATCTTCTTCTCTGTGGGGCACAGTAAGATAACATTTTAATAGAGAAAATATATAAATGCATCATTGTTTCCAAAGAAATTAATATTTGCTTCCTATATTTTGCAACCCAGATCAATAAGAGTGGGGCTTTAAAAGGGCAAATGTTTTTCCGATCAAACTTGCCCTCTTCAGAAATGAGAAAAAAAAGGTCAGCAAGATTTTATCCGTGAGTAATGTGTTTTTATGTTTGTGTTGAAACTCAGTATCTTCAGGGTATCAAATGCTGTAGTTTAACCAAATTCTCATAAAAGAAAATAAGAAAAGAAAGAGAAAGAACCAAGGAGTGTAAAGTAGAACCAAGGAGAAATATAAACGGGAAAGATGGATTAAATGAACCAGAGGGTGAAAAACATGGGTTTCTAGAACCAGACTGTATATGGCCAGAGTCAGATCAGTGCCCCCTATAAGAGAATAAAGGACAGTTGTTTTGATTCTTCATCCATAGTTGAGGCTGTTTGACAGAAAGGTAATCTACCATGACCTATAAAAACCTTTCTATTATACGTTAGTGATGTAGTTGTTAAGCCATTGCGAGAAGAGTAATATTTCCAACAGAGCTGCAAATCACCAATTTAGAAAGCCCCATGGAAAAACAAATATATTTCCTGTTGTGAAATCACTGTGGTTATGTACAGTGCCAGTGCCTGATGCTTGTACACAGCTATTTGATGCTAAGGATTCTGAGCTTCCTTGCTACTGAGTCCATATTCATATGGGTGAAAGCTAGTTAAAATAAACCTCAAGGGAAGTCTTGCTGGGAAAAAGGAATTCATTAAAGGGGCAGTGTCTGGTCTGAGAAGGATGAGTCCAACTGGAAAAAAAATTAATTCTGCCAGTTTTCCTTTAGTGGCAGAGGTGGCGCTTATCATAATAATAAAATTCTGAGAATTCTTATCTTGCTTAAAGACTCCTGCCATGTAAACTCATCATAAAGAGTATTCACATTGTAGAATAGGAGAAAAAAAGAAGTAACTGGCAGAAGCAGTCTCCCCTACCTTGAATCTTCAAGATCTGCTCTCATGCAGACCACTAGAATTAATTAAAGCATTCCAAAAATGTTTCTAGTTAATTACTATGTGTCCAACATTGCTCTAAGCACTCAAGAAATAAGTGAGCATTTGTTCGCATCATTGCCAAATTCAACTATCACTCTTTTTTTTTTTTCTCCATTTTGGTGAAGTATAGTTGATTTTTATTGAAGTATAGTTGATTTACAATATTAGTTTCAGCTGTACAATACAGTGATTCAGTATTTTTATAGATTATACTCCATTTAAAGTTATTACAAATGTCATTCTTAATATCATCATCTATGTCAATGGTGGCCTTAGAGTTGTATAGTACAGGAATATACAGCCATGCATCATGGACCTGTTGGGTAGTAAGGACAGAGCAATGAACAAATATAGACATGATCCCTGTTCTTATAGAATTTACTATTATTGTCTAGTTTGGATAAATTAAACAAAAGTTACAGACAGTGATGAGTCATAAATCTAACAAAACAGAATACGCATTATAGAGCAGCATGGATCAGGGGATGTGGTATTGCAGATAGTATGATCAGGAAAGATCACTCTAAGGAAAGTGTTTTTGAACTAAGACTTAATAAGTAGGATCCAGCCATATGAAGATCTATCTGAAGAACAAACCAGACAGGGGAAATAGCAACTGTAAAGGTACTGAGGTGAGAATGAGGTTGGTTGGAATATTCAAGTTCCAAGAATTGACAGAAAATTAATGGGGCTAGAATGGAGCAAGTAAGAGGAAAGTAGTACAAACTGAGAATAGAATTAGACTGAATGAGTGTATCCCCCCAAAATTCATATGTTGATATCCAATGTGATGGTATTAGGAGGTGGGACCTTTGGGAGGTGATTAGGTCATGACCATGGAGCCTTCGTGAATGGGAATAGTACACTTATAAAAGAGACCTCAAAGAGCTCTCTCTCCCCTTCCACCATGTGAGCGATAAGATGGCTGTCTATGAACAAGAATGTGGGATCTCCACTCTCACCACTATTATTCAACATAGTTTTGGAAGTTTTAGCCACAGAAGTCAGTGAAGAAAAAGAAATAAAAGGAATACAAATTGGAAAAGAAGAAGTAAAACTGTCACTGTTTGCAGATGACATGATACTATACATAGAGAATCCTAAAGATGCCACCAGAAAACTACTAGAGCTAATCAATGAATTTGGTAAAGTTGCAGGATACAAAATTAATGCACAGAAATCTCTTGCATTCCTATACACTAATGATGAAAAATCTGAAAGAGAAATTAAGGAAACACTCCCATTTACCACTGCAACAAAAAGAATAAAATACCTAGGAATAAACCTACCTGAGGAGACAAAAGACCTGTATGCAGAAAACTATAGGATGCTGATGAAAGAAATTAAAGATGATACAAACAGATGGAGAGATATACCATGTTCTTGTATTGGAAGAATCAACATTGTGTAAATGACTATACTGCCCAAAGCAATCTACAGATTCAATGCAATCCCCATCAAACTACCAGTGGCATTTTTTCACAGAACCAGAACAAAAAAATTCACAATTTGTATGGAAACACAAAAGACCCCGAATAGCCAAAGCAATCTTGAGAAAGAAAAACGGAGCTGGAGGAATCAGGATCCCTAACTTCAGACTATACTACAAACCTACAGCAATCAAGACAGTATGGTACTGGCACAAAAACAGAAATATAGATCAATGGAACAGGATAGAAAGCCCAGAGATAAACCCACGCACATATGGTCACCTTATTTTTTATAAAGGATGCAAGAATATACAATGAAGAAAAGACAGCCTCTTCAATAAGTGGTGCTGGGAAAACTGGACAGCTACATGTAAAAGAATGAAATTAGAACACTCCCTAACACCATACACAAAAATAAACTCAAAATGGATTAAAGATCTAAATGTAAGGGCAGACACTATCAAACTCTTAGAGGAAAACATAGGCAGAACACTCTATGACATAAATCACAGCAAGATCCATTTTGACCCACCTCCTAGAGAAATGGAAATAAAACCAAAAATAAACAAATGGGACCTAATGAAACTTAAAAGCTTTTGCACAGCAAAGGAAACCATAAACAAGACGAAAATACACCCCTCAGAATGGAAGAAAATACTTGCAAATGAAGCAATTGACAAAGGATTAATCTCCAAAATTTACAAGCAGCTCATATCAAAAAAACAAACAACCCAATCCAAAAATGGGCAGAAGACCTAAATAGACATTTCTCCAAAGAAGATATACAGATTGCCAGCAAACACATGAACGGATGCTCAACATCACTAATCATTAGAGAAATGCAAATCAAAACTACAATGAGGTATCACCTCACACCAGTCAGAATGGCCATCATCAAAAAATCTACAAACAATAAATGCTGGAAAGGGTGTGGAGAAAAGGGAACCCTCTTGCACTGTTGGTGGGTATGTAAATTGATACAACCACTATGGAGGTTCCTTAAAAAAGTAAAAATAGAACTACCATATGACCCAGCAATCCCACTACTGGGCATATACCCTGAGAAAACCATAATTCAAAAAGAGTCATGTACCACAATGTTCATTGCAGCTCTATTTACAATAGCCAGGACATGGAAGCAACCTAAGTGTCCATCATCGGATGAATGGATAAAGAAGATGTGGCACATATATACAATGGAATATTACTCAGCCATAAAAAGAAACGAAATTGAGTTATTTCTAGTGAGGTGAGATGGACCTAGAGTCTGTCCTACAGAGTGAAGTAACTCAAAAAGAGAAAAACAAATACCGTATGCTAACACACATATATGGAATCTAAAAAACAAAACAAAAAAAACATAGTTATGAAGAACCTAGGGGCAGGACAGGAATAGAGACACAGACATAGAGAATGGACTTGAGGACACGGGGAGGGGGAAGTGTAAGCTGGGACAAAGTGAGAGAGTGTCATGGACTTATATATAGACCAAATGTAAAGTAGATAGCTAGTGGGAAGCAGCCGCATAGCACAGGGAGATCAACTCAGTGCTTTGTGACCACCTAGAGGGGTGGGATAGGGAGGGTGGGAGGGAGACGCAAGAGGGAGGAGATATAGGGATATATGTATATGTATAGCTGATTCACTTTGTTATAGAGCAGAAACTAACACACCATTGTAAAGCAATTATACTCCAATAAAGATGTTAATAAAAAACTTATTGTAAACAGAATTAGGTACTTCAAAATTCTTAGACTGCATTTTATATATGTCTCTATTATTGCTCAAGTAGTTTTGTGTGTTTTTTTCTACTTTATTACTTTTCAGATAATTAATGAATTACCTACACAGGTAATCAACCAAACTATAAGATACCACTATTGTAAAAATATTAAATCTTTTGTATAGTTTTCCTCCTTTCTATAAAAAATTTATTAACATTGCTTTTACAACCTTATTTTGATTAGTGTTTTCACAGTGTGAATATTTTCATCCTTTTGCTTTGAACCTATGTCTTTATATTTAGTGTGCATTTTTGTAGACAACATGTAGTTGAATTTTGCTTTTTCAACTAACCTGATATCTGTGTTGTAACTGGCTTGTATAGATTGTTTTTAATTAATGTTATTATTAAAGTGGTTGGAATAAAATCTAACAAAAAATAAAAAACTATTAAAAAAAATGTGGACTCTCATCAGAAACTGAATTGGGCTGAGGAGCTTCAAGATGGCGGAAGAGTAAGAGGCGGAGATCACCTTCCTCCCCACAAATACATCAGAAATACAACTACATGTGGAACAACTCCTACAGAACATCTACTGAACGCAGGCAGAAGACCTCAAACTTCCCAAAAGGCAAGAAACTCCCCACGTACCTGGGTAGGGCAAAAGAAAAAAGAAAAAACAGAGACAAAGAATAGGGACGGGACCTGCACCAGTGGGAGGGAGCTGTGAAGGAGGAAAGGTTTCCACACACTAGGAAGCCCCTTCGCGGGCGGAGACTGCGGGTGGCGGAGGGGGGAAGCTTCGGAGCCACGGAGGAGAGCACAGCAACAGGGGTGCGGAGGGCAAAGCGGAGAGATTCCCGCACAGAGGAGCGGTGCCGAGCAGCACTCACCAACCCGAGAGGCTTGTCTGCTCACCCGCCGGGGCGGGCGGGGCTGGGAGCTGAGGCTCGGGCTTCGGTCGGATCGCAGGGAGAGGACTGGGGTTGGCGGCGTGAACACAGCCTGAAGGGGCTAGTGCACCACAGCTAGCTGGGAGGGAGTCCGGGAAAAGGTCTGGAGCTGCCGAAGAGGCAAGAGACTTTTTCTTGCCTCTTTGTTTCCTGGTGCGCCAGGAGAGGGGATTCAGAGCACCGCCTAAACGAGCTCCAGAGACTGGCACGAGCCGCGGCTATCAGCGCAGACCCCAGAGACAGACAGGAGACGCTAAGGCCGCTGCTGCCGCCACCAAGAAGCCTGTGTGCAAGCACAGGTCACTCTCCACACCTCCCCTCCCGGGAGCCTGTGCAGCCCGCCACTGCCAGGGTCCCATGATCCAGGGACAACTTCCCCGGGAGAACGCACGGCGCGCCTCAGGCTGCTGCAACGTCACGCAGGCCTCTGCCGCCGCAGGCTCGCCCCGCCTCCTCCGTACCGCTCCCTCCCCCCGGCCTGAGTGAGCCAGAGCCCCCGAAGCAGCTGCTCCTTTAACCCTGTCCTGTCTGGACGAAGAACAGATGCCCTCAGGCGACCTACATGCAGAGGCGGGTCCAAATCCAAAGCTGAATCCCAGGAGCTGTGCGAACAACTAGGAAAAAGGGAAATCTCTCCCAGCAGCCTCAGGAGCAGCGGATTAAATCTCCACAATCAACACGATATACCCTGCATCTGTGGAATACCTGAATAGACAACGAATCATCCCAAATTGAGGAGGTGGACTTTGGGAGCAATGATATATATATATATATATTTTCCCCTTTTTCTCTTTTTGTGACTGTGTATGCGTATGCTTCTGTGTGTGATCTTGTCTGTATAGCTTTGCTTTTACCATTTGTCCTAGGGTCTGTCTGTCCGTTTTTTTGTTTGTTTTTTTTTTTGGTATACTTTTCAGCGCTTGTTACCATTGGTGAATTTGGTTTTTGGTTTGGTTGTTCTCTTCCTTCTTTCTTTCTTTTTTTTTCAATTACTTTAAAAATATTTTTTAATAATTATTTTTTGTTTTTTATTTTAATAACTTTTAATTTTATTTTATTTTATCTTTTTCTTTCTTTCTTTCTTTTCCCCCTTTATTCTGAGCCATGTGGAGGACAGTCTCTTGGTGCTCCAGCCAGGCATCAGGGCTGTGCCTCTGAGGTGGGAGAGCCAAGTTCAGGATAATGGTCCACCAGAGACCTCCCAGCTCCACGTAATATCAAACGGCAAAAATCTCCCAGAGATCTGCAACTCAACACCAAGACCCAGCTCCACTCAACGACCAGCAAGCTACAGTGCTGGACACCCTATGCTAGACAACTAGCAAGACAGGAACACAGCCCCACCCATTAGCAGAGAGGCTGCCTATAATCATAATAAGGTCACAGACACCCCAAAACACACCACCAGACGTGAACCTGCCCACCAGAAAGACAAGATCCAGCCTCATCCACCAGAACACAGGCACTAGTCCCCTCCACCAGGAAGCCTACACAACCCACTGAACCAACCTTAGCCACTGGGGGCAGACACCAAAAACAACAGGAACTACGAACCTGCAGCCTGTGAAAAGGAGACCCCAGACAAAGTAAGTTAAACAAAATGAGAAGACAGAGAAACACATAGCAGATGAAGGAGCAAGGCAAAAACCCACCAGACCTAACAAATGAAGAGGAAATAGGCAGGCAGTCTACCTGAAAAAGAATTCAGAATAATGAGAGTAAAGATGATCCAAAATCTTGGAAATAGAATGGAGAAAATACAAGAAACGTTTAACAAGGACCTAGAAGAACTAAAGAGCAAACAAACAGTGATGAACGACACAATAAATGAAATTAAAAATTCTCTAGAAGGGATCAATATGGGTAAAGAAATAGTCAATCAAGTCCGGGAAGCTCAGAGAGTGCCATACAGGATAAAGCCAAAGAGACACACACCAAGACACATATTAATCAAACTAATCAAAAATTAAATACAAAGAATGAATATTAAAAGCAGCAAGGGAAAAACAACAAATAACATACAAAGGAATCCCCATAAGGTTAACAGCTGATCTTTCAGCAGAAACTCTGCAAGCCAGAAGGGAGTGGCAGGACATATTTAAAGTGATGAAGGAGAAAAACCTACAACCAAGATTACTCTACCCAGCAAGGAGCTCATTCAGATTTGACGGAGAAATTAAAACCTTTACAGACAAGCAAAAGCTAAGAGAATTCAGCACCACCAAACCAGCTTTACAACAAATGCTAAAGGAACTTCTCTAGGCAGCAAACACAAGAGAAGGAAAAGACCTACAGTAACAAACACAAAGCAATTAAGAAAATGGTAATAGGAACATACATATTGATAACTACCTTAAATGTAAATGGATTAAACCCTTTTTTTCCCCCACATTCCACCCCTCCACATCCCCAGGTGACCACTGATATGCTTTCTATCATTATAGATGTGTTTGCATTTTTCTAGAAATTTATATAAATGGATTCACACAGTGAGGACTCTTTTGTCTGGCTTCTTTCACTCAATGTAATTATTTTGAGAGTAATCCATATTTTTGTGGGTATCAATAGTTTATTACTTTGTTTTGCTGAGTAGTGTTTCACTGTATGAGTATACCACAGCATGTTTATTCATTCGCCTGTTGATGGGTGCTCGAGGTTGTTACAATTCTATTAAAATAAAGATGCTATGATGATCCATGTTAAAAAAAGAAAAAAAAAAAGAAAAAGAAACTGAATTGGCCAGCACCTTGATCTTGGACTTCCCAGCCTTCAGAATTATAAGAAATAAATGTTTGTTGTTTAAGCCACCCAGCCTACAGTATTTTTTATTGAGCTATAATTGAAATATAACATTATGTAAGTGGAAGGTGTACACTTGTTGGTTTGATACATTTATATATTGCAGTATGATTACCACCGGTAGCATTAGCTAACACCTCTATCATGTCACACAATTATCATTTCTTTTTTTGTGGTGAGAATAATTATGATCTAGTCTCTTAGCAACTTTGAAGTTTATAGTACAGTATTGTTGACTGTAATCACTATGCTGTGCATTAAATCTCCAGGGCTTATTTATCTATCAATACCAGTTGCAAGTTTATATCATTTGACCAACATTTTTCCAATTTCCCCACCCCCAGCCCCTGGTAACCACCATTCTGCTCTTTGCTTTTATGACTTTGGCTTTTTTAGATTCCATATATAAGTGATATAAGACAGAAAAAGACAGTCTATGGTATTTTTGTTATAGCAGACCAAAGAAAGACAGGAGTATTTGGGAGATGCCATATCATGTAAGCTTTCTAGCCAATGGTGAGAAATATTGATTTTATTCAATTACAATAGGATAGTGCAATGCAGAGGTGGGTTTGGAGACTTAAACATGGGAGAAAAATGATCTAATTTATTTTTTTAAGATTATCTATGGGGAGTTTCCTATAGACAAATAAACAAGGATTCAAGAAGAAACTTTAGAAGGCTCTTTTTAAGAGTCCAGGTAAAGGATAGCAGATTAAGGTGGTAAAAATAGAAATACATTAACTAGCAATTAACTGAGAAATAGATTTTCAGGAACTAACCCCCACACATTTAGATAATTTATCTGAAATATGCTATTTGAAAATATAGCTTCTTAGGATGCATCATATCTCTGAAGGAAATGCTAAAATACCAATGGATTGATAATCCAAGCAATGAAGATTTACTGAGTGCGGTGTGTGTGTGTGTGTGTGTGTGTAGTCCTCAACTGTCCTAGGTTCAAGGAAAGGCAAATAGAAATAAAACCTTCATGTTGGAATACTGTCCCACAGTGAGTAAAGGTATCATGTACTTTAAAAATTGTATCTATTTAAACAAAGCCTAATATAATGGGAAAAATAAACTAGACCTGGAATCAAAAGACCTGAGTTTGAATCGCAGCTTGATTAACTACCAGAGTATTAAGTTCAGGCAAGTTGTCCACATTTGATCAATTTCAGGTTCCTTATTTACAAAATGGTAGGCTGGATGGAGTGATCACTAGGCTCCCTTCTTGCATGAGATTTTGTTATTCTACAACACCATATTGGTATTCTCATTAAAGTGAATTTCAAGTGTTTGGTCAAGAAGGGGCTCATTTATTTACTTCTTTTATTTAAAATTTAATAATAATGTAAGCCCTCATCCCATCAGACAAAGAAGAAACTCTATACCAGTTTGTCATCATTCAGGAATCCATTTCTTTCGTTAGATCACATGAACATTCTAGAGGCTTAAAATAACCCTAGAAAGTGTGGTAGAGGCTCTGTATTTGGTCCTTAAACAAAAGATATATCTTGTTGAACTTTCATGGTGGCTTTAAATCTGCTGACTCTACTGCTTCACTGATAAACTGGAATAACAGGAAAGTTGGTGGCTGAACCCATATTACTTGCATGAAGTGCATAACCACTGTTTCTGAAATCTTTCTGTATCTCTGGAGACATACCATATTTTCACATTGCCATAGTGAATGTTTAAGTTTTCTGCTACATGAAGATATGTCCCTCTCTCCAGCCTCAGGGACATCTATCCCTCTTCCTTTGGAGTCTCAATGGCTCTCCTCTTTTTCCTCTCTCTCTCTCACCTAACATTATTCTTTCAAAGTATTTGTGCTTTTCAAAGAACAAAGGAAAATCTGTCAATTCCAGGAAACATCAGCTTTTCACCCTAACACAAATCTCCCCTGAAGTAATTAACAGCAAATGTTGACTACCACCTTGAAGTGGTGGTAATAGAGTTATTGGGGAAAACAAACACAAATTAACGCTTCAATAAATGATACTGCCATAACTACAAATAATTAGCTCTTCAAGAAAACAGATTTATATATTGACAAAATCCTTGTTTTGGAGCCTCCTCACCAAATAGCCTTAATGTCTTTAGGGGAACAATCAATGATCTGAAATCTATCCCTCACCAAGCATACTTTGAAAAGTTCATTCTACTATACAGCTCATTAGATCTAACTTGCAATAAATCTTAACAGACTCAGAGAAGAAAATGTTTATTTAAAGTGGTAAATTTTTCAAAACTTCACGTGGAGCCTGACTGTACTTCCAAAGATCTGATTCCTGCATTTCGCTTCAGATCATCCCCAATCATTAGAGAGATCTCTATCCAAAAGGTATGTGAATCTTCTATGTTCATGTTGCCATATTTGACTACATATATATTCTTATTTAACACACACAAAAACTCATGCACACACTGTCTCTCGCTCTCTCTCTCACATACATACACAAACACACACACCCCCATCCCTTCAGTTCATATATTTGTAAACCTACATACTCTTTTTGTAACTGCAATTTATTTTTTAAATCCACATTATGTTATTATGATCCACCCATGTTAATACATACAAAAACATTTCATTCAACTTACCTATTGTATAATATTACTTTTGAAAACAAACCATAATTTATTTCTCAATTACCTTTAAGAAGAGAATTTAGGTAACATCCACCTTATTATAAACAGCACTACATTAAGATTCCAACGCACATAGCTTCTAATGCAGATAAATAAGAATTTCCTTAATGATAGAGAGGTTGACCTTTCTTTTGTAAGTTTTGTGGCCACCCAGATTTATTCTTTTGTGTTTTTATTTGTCCATTTGTCTATACTGCTGTTGAAATGTTTCAATATTAATGTCATATAATCTGTTCAGCTTTTCTTCATACTTTGTGATTGTTTAAATGTTGTGTTTAAGAAACCTTTCCCTAACCTGATTTCATAAAGCTATATCCATATTTTGCTTTTAAAGTATTAATGTTTTTTCTTTCATATTTAATTTTTTATTTGAACTGGAATTTATTTTCTCTTTTCTTTAAGATAGGGGTCTAACCCTTTGTCCATATGAATTTCCAATGATCTCAACACCATTTATTAAAAGGTTCATCCTTTCTCCACAAATTTGTAATGTTACCACAATAGTCTTTTTTTAATCTATCTGTGTCCCTGGGCCCTATATTCTGTTCAGTTCTTTTTGTCTATACCTTTGTTGTGCCAGTACCACATTGTTTTAATTAATATGACTTTAAATGTTTATATCAGGTAGCATAGGTTGCCCTTTCTTCATGTTTCTTAATGTTTTCATATCTTCTTCAAAAAATTTTGGCTACTTTCAACTCCCTACTTATATGTAATGGTCACCTTGGCTAAGACACGGTAACCAGACATTTGGTCAAACATTATTCATAATATTTGTGTGAAGATTTTTTTTTAGATGAGATTAACATTTAACCCAATCAGTTGAAAGTCTTAATAGAAAAAAGACTGACGTCCCCTCAAAAAGAGGGAATTCTGCCAGCAGACTGCCTTTGGACTCACACTGCAATATCAGCTCTTCCCTGGGTCTCCAGCCTGTTGCCCTGCCCTGCAGATTTTTGGCACATACACATCTCCTATTGGCTCTGCTTCTGTTTCTCTGGAGAACTCTGCCTAATACACTTCTCTCCCATATAAACTTTAGATTTAGCTTGTCATGGCTTATGACAATATCTATTGTAATTTTCATTGTAATAGCAATGCATACACAAGTTAGTGCCATGGTCAATTATAAGATATTGATTCATTTTTTCAAAGAATAGTATAAAGTGTTCCATTTAATTTTTTACATCCTTTAAGAAAGCATCATTTTCTCCATGAATATTTGACTCACATTATTATATTTATTCTCAAATACCTGATATTTATTATTTTATTGTGAATGGGATTTCTACTTAATAGTAAAAGTATTAATGGAATAGTATTTACTAATAGTAGCACATTTTCTTACTGGTTGTTGCTAATATTTTAAATTCTTATTGGTTTTTGTACGTCAGTCTTGTATCCAGCAAGTTCATAGATTATAGATTTTCTTGTATTTTGTATGCAGACATTTTTCACCTCTTTTTTTGTTTTCAAATATATTTTCCACTGGCTTTTGCTTCTGTACATATAAATTAATCTTGTGTTAATATTTTATTTGGAATAGTTTTATTGATCTCTATAAATGGATGTGTTGTATATTTTATTTATTTATCTATTTTGGTTTGGTTATTGTATATTGAAAAGGTGAGTATACCCTCTTGTTTCACTCTCTGAAAAATTTTATATAAGATAAAGTTTAATTTGTTCCCTGAAGGATTTCCAAAGTCACTTTTAAAATGTCTGCTCCTGGTGTTTTTGTTTGTTGATTTGTAGACATTTGACCAGACTATCCTATTCATGTAAAAGTTGTTAGTATACTATGTTTTTCTATTTCCTCTTAAGACAATTTTGCTAATTTTATTTTTTAATTCAATGTTTTATAAATTTTCATATTAATGGCATAATACTCTTTACTTTATTCCTATAATTAGTAAAACTCCAAATATATGTAAGTAAAACCCCTTTTCTTTCATAATTTTGTTTGTGCCTTCCTCTTCTATGAACATAAAAAATTACCATTCTTTATATATTCAAAGAAATAAAATTGAAGTTTACTGATCCTCTCTATTGTCTATTTAGATCCCATTTTTTACTGAGATATAATTCACATACCATAGAATTCGCCTATTTATATATTTCAGTGATTTTGAGTATATTCACATATAAGTGCAACAATCATTACAGTCAATTTTGAACATTTTTATCACTTCAAAAAACAAATCTAATATTCTTTAGGCATCACCTCCCTATATTCCCACCCTACTTCCCACAAGCTCTAAGCAACCACTAATCTATCTTCTGTCTCTGTAGATTTCACTATTCTGGACACTTCATAGAAAGAGAATCATACAATATAAGGTCTTTTGTGACTGACTTTTTTACTTAGCATAATATTTTGAAGGTTCATCTATGTGACAGCATGCATCAGTATTTCATTCCTTTTTATAGCCAAGTAATATTTCATTGTATGGACATACCACATCTGTTCATCCATTTATCAGTTGATGGACATTTTGGTTGTTTCCACCTGTTTGCTACTATGAAAAATGTTGCTATAAACATTCTTGTTCAATTGGTGTGAACATATGTTTTCATTTCTCTTGGGTATACATCTAGGAGTAGAATTGCTGGGTCATATGGTAATTTCATGTTTAATTGTTGGAGGAACTGCTTAGATGGTTTTCAATAGAGTGACGCCATTTTACTGTCCTACCATTATTTTTTTAAATAGTGTGAAGTGTGAATCCTCCTACAAGTTGGAGATTATTGATACCCTCTATAGTTTGTTTTCTGTTTGTCCTACTTGTTTTATTAATTATCTCTTCTTCTATGGCCCAATCTATTTAATTCTTGTGTTGTAAACTCAGCTAATTAATTTCTAATAAGTTTCCTTTCAAATGTGCGTGTGTGTGTGTGTGTGTGTGAGACACAGATTACAAGTATTGATTTACAAGTTCCCAGCAAGGTTTTTTTTTCTTTCAGCTCTAAATATTTAGTAAATTCTGACAGAAATTGTCATTAAATAATAAAATAGAGCTTACAGTTTCAAACTTAATAGAGTAAAAGTAGACTGCTATAAATATTTCATGATTCCAGAAGAAAAAGAAGAATATGAAAAAATGTAGACAAGTAGGAAAAAAAGGAAGATTTAAACCAAATTAGTAACTACATTTAATGCAAATGGATTGGCTGCTCCAAATAAAAAGAAAATAAGTGTCAGATTGTATAAAATTACATGTAACTATGTGCTATCTTCAAGAGACATACCCAAAGAAAGTGGAAGAAGTAAATAATAAATGCAAGAGCAGAAATTAATGCCACAGAAAATAAACAATACAAATTCAAAAGCTAACATTTGGCTCTTTTAAAATACTAATAAAAATGGCTATCTACTTGAGAGTCTTCTCAAGACCAAAAAAGAAAAAAAAAGATAGAAAGCACAAGAAACCAATATCGGAAAGGTAAAAGGGTCATATATCACATACATGTTACAGAGTTTACAAAGGAAAAAATGAACAAAGTGTTTTCAAATAAATTTTAAATTTTATAAAAATCACAGTCCCCCCAAAAAATATAACATCAAAATAGATTCAAACAGAAATAGAAATTTATACATACGTTTACACATTACAGACGTTGAATCAGCACTCACTACTCTCACCATGAAGAAAGCTGAAATCCAAGATTTTTCACTAGTGTGTTCTAAAGAAAGGAAGAACTCCAGTAGTACACAAACTCTTTGAGAATAGAAAGAGGGAACACTATTCAACTACTTTTTAATATTTTCTTCATTTCAAGACAGGAAAGACAGTATAAGAAAGGATAATTAGAGGTGACCTTACCCAGGAAAACAGATGATAAATATAATATAAGCAAACTGAATCCAACATAAAAAGGTAATTTTATGGCAGACAACCAAAATTATTTTACACAACAAAATTAATTAATAAAATTAACCTTACAAAAAAATTAAATCAAAAGTTTCTTATAATTTCAGCAGTCATGTATGATTTTACAAAAACCCACAGCTAATCTTATCAAAGTAGAAACAGAAACTTTCTTAAATGAAAATTAGCTCTCTACCATAAAGTAACATTATAGATACAGGTGAGATGATTAAAGATTTAAAGATCAGGAACAAGACAAGGATGCCCCCTGTCACCACTTCTATTCAGTATTGTACTTGAGAGTTTAGCCAGTGGAGAAAGTCAAGAAAGAGAAGCTAAAATGTCTAAGGATTAGAAAAGAAAACACACAACTTGTTCTATTTATATATGATATTGTTGTGTACAGAGAAAATACAAAATAATGTACAGGAAATTGCTAGGATTTGTAAGAGAGTTTCATAAGATTTCTAGATAAAAATCAATAAAAATAAATTGTATTTTTATATAATAGCATCAAACAGAAAGTGATATTAAAAAGAAATAAATCCTTTTAGATAGCACCAAAAAGCTGAAGTAGCAATAAATCCAACAAGATGTACAAAGCCTTTACAGACAACATTATAATACCTTTTCAAAGACCTTGAAGAAATCAGAAATGAATAGAGATATACTTTGTGTTTATAAGTTGGATATCTTAATAGTGAAAAGATGTTAAGTCTCTAAAAATTAAGTTATAGAGTAAGCAAAATCTAAGTGAAAATGCCAAAGATTTTGTTTCAGACCTGAAAAACTTCTTTAAAAATTTATACGGATTACAAAAGCCCACCACACACTTGAAGAATAATATAAATGTGGGAAAACTTGTTCCACTGAATATTTAGTGTTCTTATAAAGCTATAGTAACAAAGAGGATGCAGTTTTGATATAGAGACAAACAAATGAACCAAAAGAAGACTTAACAGAGACAGAAAAACAAACCAAAACATATATTATTAAAACAAAATTATATATATATACATATATTATTAAAACAAAATAATATATATATATATACATATATTATTAAAACAAAATAATATATATATATACATACACACACACACACACACATACATATGGCACCTCTGTATAACAGAGGTATCACAGCAGCTCAACAAAGAAATAACAAACTTTTCAATTAAAAAATGCTGAGCACTAGGGTATCCATAAAGAAAAAATAATTAAAATTGTATCATATCATAAACAAAATTATTTCCAGATGGATTAATGACCTAAATGTAAAACGTTACCAAATATATTTTAAAAGACAATATAGGAGGCTATCTTTAAGCCACAAAGTAGAAAGATGGAAAAAAGTATAAGCTTTAAAGGAAAAGATTGATGTATTTACCCACATTAAATTAAGAAATATTTTCCAACAAAAGAAAACACAAAGATAGTTAAAACAGAAGTCATGCCACAGAGTTTGAAAAGATCATTGCAACATATAAAACCAATACAGAGACTACTATTCAAAATATGAAAAGAACTTAAAAAGAATAAAGCTGGAGGTATCTCACTCCCTGACTTCAGACTATACTACAAACCTACAGTAATCAAAACAATATGGTACTGACACCAAAACAGACATATAGATCAATGGAACAGAATAGAGAGACCAGGGGCTTCCCTGGTGGCGCAGTGGTTGAGAATCTGCCTGCCAATGCAGGGGACACAGGTTCGAGCCCTGGTCTGGGAAGATCCCACATGCCACGGAGCAACTAGGCCTGTGAGCCACAACTACTGAGCCTGCGCGTCTGGAGCCTGTGCTCCGCAACAAGAGAGGCCGCGACAGTGAGAGGCCTGCACACCGCGATGAAGAGTGGCCCCCGCTTGCCGCAACTAGAGAAAGCCCTCACACAGAAACGAAGACCCAACACAGCCAAAAATAAATAAATAAATTTTAAAAATTAAGGAAAAAAAAAAAAGAATAGAGAGACCAGAAATAAACCTATACACTTATGGTCAATTAATCTAAGACAAAGGAGGCAAGAACATTCAATAGGAAAAAGGTCTCTTCAATAAGTGTTGCTGGGAAAACTGGACAGCTACTTGTGAAACAATTAAATTAGAACATTTTCTCATATCATATACAAAAATAAATTCAAAATGGATTAAAGACCTAAATACAAGACCAGAAACCATAAAACTCCTTGAAGAAAACAGAGGCAAAACACTCTGACATAAATAATAGCAATATTATTTTGGATCTGTCTCCTAAGACAAAGGAAACCAAAGCAAAAATAAACAAATGGGACCTAAATAAACTTAAAAGCTTTTGCACTGAAAAGGAAACCATTGACAAAATGAAAAGACAACCTACTAAATGGCAGAAAATATTTGCAAATGATATGACCTATAAGGGGTTAATATCTAAAATATATAAACAGCTTATAAAACTCAATATTTAAAAAAAAATTAAAAATGGACAGAAGACCTGAATAGACATGTTTCCAAAGAATACATACAGGTGGCCAATAGGCACATGAAAAGATGCACATCACTAATCAACAAAGAAACGCAAATCAAAACCACAATGAGATATCACTTCATACCTGTCAGAATGGCTATCATCAAAAAGACTACAAATAACAAATGTTGGCAAGGATGTAGAGAAAAGGGAACCCTAGTACACTGTTGGTGGGAATATGAATTGGTGCAGCCACTATGGAAAACAGTATGAAGGTTTCTCAAAAACTAAAATTAGAACTACCATAAGATCCAGCAATTCCACTCCTGGGTATATATCCAAAGAAAACAAAAATACTAATCCAAAAAGATGCATGCACCCAATGTTCATAGCAGCATTATGTACATTATTTACAATAGCCAAGATATGGAGGCAACCTAAGTGCCTGCTAACAGCTGAATGAATAAATAACATGTGGTATGATACACACACACACACACACACACACACAGAGAGAGAGAGAGAGAGAGAAATATTACTCAGCCATGAAAAAGAAGGAAATCCTGCCGTTTGCAACAACATGGATGGACATGGAGGGTATTATGCTTAGTGAAATAAGTCAGACGGAGAAAGACAAATACTGTATGTTACCATTTATATGTGGAATCTAAAAAATAAAATGAATGAATATAACAAAACTGAAATAGACTCACAGTTATAGAGAACAAACTAATGGTTACCAGTGGGGAAAGAGAAGGAGGAAGGGACAAGATAGGGGTAGGGGATAAAGAGGTATAAAGTGTGTAAAATAAATTAGCTACAAAGATATATTTACAGTTCAGGAAATATGGCCAATATTTTATAATAACTTTAAATGGAGTATAATCTATAAAAATATTGAATCACTATGTTCTATACCTGAAAGTAATATAATATTGTAAATCAACTATACTTCAATTTAAAAAATGAAATAAACTCTTAAAAGCAAGAAGAAAAAGGCAAATAACCCAATAGAAAAATAGGCAAAAAATTCAATAGACCCTTCAAAAAACAGCAAATCCCAAAAGCCAATAACGATATTTAAAATTGTAAAATATTTATATTTTCACTAGTAATCATGAAAACTAAAATTCACACCACAATGAGGTACCACTACACATAGATAGGAAATATTAAAATAAATGATAACAACTAATGTCAAGGAATTTAAATATGAATCACCACCACTGTTGGAAGTGTAAGTTGATTTGACCACTTGTCATTATCTTGTGGTTTAAGGACATATTTTCTCTGTGACTCAGCATCTCATTCCTGAAACTTCCCTGTAACCCAGTATTTCACTCCCTAGAGAAATGTGTTCTCCTGTGCACTAGGATACATATATAAAAATGTATGTTGTTCAGCATTGTTCATGACAGCCATAAATAGAAAACAACACAAATATCTATCAACAGTATTATAGGAATGTGCACATAAGTAATAAATCTACAAAGAAAAACAATGAATGGATTAACATAAAAGTTAGGTAAGTGGTTATTGTTTGTGTTATGGGAGGGTTTTGTGATGATGCAAGGCGTGGAGGGGATTCTTGGTTGTTGCCAATGTTCCATTTCTTGACCTGTGTGATTGTAACAATTGTTATTGCTTCATAATTGTTCATTAAATGTACATAGAGTCTATACATTTTCCATCTAAACTCACAAAGAAAAGCAGCTATTGTGCTTACTACCTAGGGAGTTAAGCACACAGGAATGATGCTACAGATGAATACTTATGTCTCCACAGCGATGCTTGCTGGCCACAAAAGCTAAAGCACCAGGATAACTGCCTTTCCTTATTTTCGAATTCCAAGTCTCACATAAATGCACTGAGTTTGTGGAATTTCTTTTACATGAAGATCCCAAGCTGAAAGAGGGTCTGGGATTTTTTTTTTTTAACTTCTAACCTCTGCGTTAGGAAGGTATACTAGAAAATACAGTAGCCCCCTTATCCTCAGGGTATACGTTCCAAGACCCCAGTGGTTGCATGAAACAGCAGATAACATCAAGTCCTATATATACTGTGTTTTTTTCCTATACTTACATACCTATGATAAAGTTTAATTTATAAGATAGGCACAGTACGAGGTTAACAACAACTAATAATAAAATAGAAAAATTATAGCAATATACTATAATACAAGTTATGTGAATGTGGTCCCTTCCTCTCTCAAAATATCTTATTGTACAAATTTAATGCCTTTTCCATCTTAACTAAGCACTTATCATGCACTGTGGCCGTAACTTTTGCAATTTGAGGTGTGACCGCAAAACTAGCATGAATTTATTTTTCCTTCTTCACAATTTCACATACAGAAGATTCATTCTTACCATAGATCTTAGCAACCTCAGCATATGATATTTTCTTCCCTTATTAAACCAAGAACTTTCACCTTTTCACCTAAAGAAAGTACTTTACAGCTTCTCTTTGGCATATCCAAATTGCCAGCATCACTTCTCTTTTGCTTTGGGGCCATTATTAAGTAAAATAAGGGTGACTTGAACACAAGCACTGTGATACCGAGACAGTCAGTTCTATAACCAAGATGGCTACTAAGTGACTAAGGGGTGAGATACGCCAGACAAAGGGATGGTTCATACCCCGGTGGGTGGATGGATGATACAAGATTTCATCACACTACTCAGAAATTTATGAATTGTTTATTTCTGGAAGTTTCTATTTAATATTTTTGGACTTCGGTTGACCGTGGGTAACTGAAACAGCAGAAAGTGAAACCTCGAATAAAGGGAAATGACTATAGATCAAATAGATGCTGAATGGCAATCCACTTATTTCACTCTAGGAGTAATCTTGGATGAATCAATTATAATACCATCTGAACTCTCCAAATATCTTTAGTTCTTTAAGATTGGTAAGAAGTGGTCTTGTTAATGAGATAAGTAATTCTTTTTCCCCTTGTCAATAAACATGGTGCACATATTCACTGAAGTGTGTCAAAACTCACACCTGTTAAATGACGTTTTCAAATTAACTTCCTTAAGGTGATCTTGCCCTTAAAGTAACTTTTCTTGCTTTTTCAGAGTCCTTAACTCCAAGAATCAAGTTTATTATTTAACTATACCTACACTTCCAAATACTCTAACCAATAGCCACTGTCCCCAAAGAGTTTAGACTCTAGCGTTGCCCTGAAGCATTTTTTCAAAGGAAAAAAAAAATCTCACTAGAAAAAAGTATTTATATTCTCTTTAGGTTTAGTCTTCCTATGGGTATCAAATAATATTCACTCCTTCCTTAAATCTAACACAGACAAAAAACTTCCTGAATCTATACCATGCCAACTTCTGAATTCTGTATTTGGGATATAGTAAATTAATGATTAATAGTTTCTTCTTCAACGTCCTTTAGTACACACACACACACATCCTAATTTTCTTAGTCTTTTAAAATACCATCACAATTGAATAAGATTACTAACTTTGATACTAAGATATCATAATATTTGATTTCCTACTATGGTACCATAAAACATTGATCTCTGATGGCTCAATCACACTGAAAAGCTCTACAAACTCTAGGGTTCTATAGTTGTAGTTCTCCTTTTGCACTGCTTATTGAGAGGAAAAATTTGTATTCATACCTTATAACTTCTCTTTAAACTTGCCTTCCATTCTTAGGTTACTTAAGATTTTGTATATTCAAATCTGTCCATAAATTGGAGTCAAATCTTACTCTGATATTTTATTAGGTGCTAAAATCAGTGGAAAATATTTTTTAAGGGAGTAAAGTCAAAATTACCCTTGAAAATCTCTTAAATCAATCATAATGTACACTGTCCACTAAATAATTTATATCAGTTTCTCTAAAGCTTATTTAATCAATTTCCCTTACCCATCCTCTCAATTAATTATTCAATGAATTATTTGAGAATGGCAGAGAATCATGAATTCCTAAATAATGCATTCTTCTTCTCACGTACCTACTGGCTGTCTTTTCACTAGTTTCAAATGTAGCTGGAGCCAAATACGATATCAACTGCATTGCCCCCACCAATACTGCCATATCATTCAGGGACTTTTCCTCCGTCTTCATAAACAATCTAATTTCACTTCTATCATCCATTTTGGATGATGCAGATACACAAATGACCTTCCCCAGACTTCTTCCCTCTCTTCATAGCCTGATAACAGCTTGTGAAATTTTCCTATGGGAAACTAATAAACTCACAAGAAAGCATTAACCTAGGCATTCATGTTAAACCATGCATTCTCAAACTTGACACTCGGCCAATGCTTCCAGGCCACGGTTACTACTTTTCTCAAGTTACTCCCCTGCTGAAAGAGTATTCATTACATCAATTTACAAAAGCTGTGAGCACTCCTCTTCCTCAGCAACAATCTGGTAGTTTAGATAAACGGTGGAGTATTTCTTGGCTAATTTCTATGGTAGTCTTAGATGGAGGCACAGCCATATGTTATGTCACAGTACAATAATCTCAGACAAGACCACAAGTATATGAATCCTTATTTATGTAGACTTGAATGTCTGGAAGAGCATGAAAGTGTGTCTGTTACTAGAAGAAAAGCCTACTTTACAATACAAAACACATAGAGAACAGTGGATAGCACGGATAGTTTTTTCCTCTTTTCCATTTAAAATCTATACAGGTTTCAGCTTAAAGCTGCATCTCTGTAGGTTCTCCCTAACTTTTCTCCTCTTCACCATGACCTTGGTTTTTTAGCTTTCTTCCTACTCTCCAAGGCTTGATTAGCAGTCAATAGGCTTCTTTCATCTTCTCAGCAAGATAGGCTGTGGGAGAGGTCAGGTACCTTGAAGGTCCTATGGAAATATGTTTTAAACTTTCAGTTAAACATCTACAATCAAAATTTCTCTTGCAAATGTTGATAGCCTTTATTTGGTGCTATGATAATAGAAACTTTCTTTTCTCATCTAAGCTAAGGCTCTCTTCTAGGAGGGGGAAATGACCAAAAAAAGGGAGGGTGGGGACTTGGAGAAAACAAATCTTGTCTTACTGCATAACACTGAAGAGACAGAACAGAATTATATGGCACTTTTTCTTGAGGAGATGATGACATTGCACTGTGGTATTCTTTTTTTTTTTTCTTTAATTAATTAATTTATTTATTTTTGGCTGCGTTGGGTCTTCGTTGCTGCGCGTGGGCTTTCTCTAGTTGCGGCAAGTGGGCGTTACTCTTCATTGCGGTGTGTGGGCTTCTCATCGCGGTGTCTTCTCTTGTTGCGGAGCACAGGCTCTAGGCACGTGGGCTTCAGTAGTTGTGCCATGTGGGCTCAGTAGTTATGGCACACTGGCTTAGTTGCTCTGTGGCATGTGGGATCTTCCTGGACCAGGGCTCAAACCCAGGTCCCCTGCCTTGGCAGGCGGATTTTTAACCACTGCACCACCAGGGAAGTTCTGCACCATGGTATTCTAATGAGAGAAGTGGAATTTTTTTTAATTGTTTTGCATAGAGGAAATTTACCACCATAGTGGTGATATCTGACTTCTCTTGTGTGTTAACTTCTGAGACCTAAAGCCATTCAGCACTGTTTTCTTGGTAGCTCTTGAAATACCAGACTGTAGTAGAAGAAATTACAGACCTTTCTCCAATGTCTAAAGCCAGTTTATTAACCAGAAGCACAATTTAAGGACTCTGTACTTCAAATAAATCAAATCCTTATAGTCTCTAACTTATACATAATCTTTCAGTTCCATTATTTTTCATTTCCAAAGATAATTTTTTTTTAAATCCACTAGGCTATACTTTCTACCTAAACTATATGTTCCATTAAAATAAAAGTATGGGGGTTGCTAAATGGGCCAAGATCCTCTCATGTTCTATCATGTATGTCATTAAAAATAATTTAGATAACAATGCCATGTTTATTATCAGATTATGTGTCTGTTATAAAAGATACATTGGAAAACCAGGTTAATCATATGTGGTTTGATTGAGAAATTCAATCTTGATGAAGTAAAAAAAATTAAAATGTTCAATTTTTTTTTCAGTAACTGCTACAAGCGAAATTTAATGCTTTTGCAGTCTAGACCAAAAATTACATCTAATTTTGAAGAATTCATTTAAGTAAATATATGGACATTTCATGTACTGCTATTATTATGTTATTATTTTTATTGGGGGGATATTTGTTCAAAGCAACAACTCCAAATAGCCAAAAAGCTTCCCACATGCTCTTCTCTAAATTCCTGTTTTGTTTAATTATAACCCTGAGTTTAGAACTAAAAAGAAAAAGGGGAAAAGAGGGAGACCCTCTGACTACAAGCACAATTAGCTGCCCATAAGCAGTTATGATCCTGGTCTTCTGCCTCTGATATCAGTGGCCTCTAATAACATGGGATGGGTTCACTCTGTGGCGTCAGCATGGGAGGAGTTTATGGTTCATCCTCATTCTTGCCTCTTTTACAACGGAAGACCCCCCCCAAAGTGGAAGCCATGTCTTACTTTTGTCACTTCCAGCAATAAATCCCTCCAACTTATTCTCTGGGCTACTGTTCGACCACACTGAGTTCTCTTTTAAGCTCTCTGAGAGTGACAGTGAACTAACTGGAGGATTGGTATTTTTATCATCTCTTACCCAGAAACACTGTTTCTTCTACCAGGTCTAACTGGTAGAACAAATGAAACAAATTTTCAAACAACAAATTTTCAAACACACAAAACCTATCGAATGATTTGTTTCTTGCTTTGTTTTAATCTCAATAACTGTAGCTTTCATCTCTAGAAGTTAAATTTGGTTCTTTTATATATCTTCTATATTTCTACATAACTTTTTTTAACATATGTGGTACAATTATAAAAGCTATTTTGATTTCCTTGTCTTCTAATTCTAACATCTGTGCCAGTTTTGGGTCACTTTCAAGTGATTATTCTTATTATAGTTCATCTTTTCCTGTCCCTTTGTATGCCTGGTAATCTTTGGTTGGATGCCATAAATTATTAATTTTGCCTTGTAGTAGTGATGAATATTTTTATATTTCTATAAATATTATTGAGTTTTGCTCTGGAACATAGTCAAGTTACTTGGAAAGGTTTTCACCTTTTTGTGTCTTGCCTTTAAGATTTGTTTTGCTCTTAAAAACTTCATTAGTTAAATGTTTTATATCTATTGTTTAGATCATGAAAATGAAATTCCTAGAGAAAATGTAAAAGCCATGTACCTGGCTGTGGTAGGATCTCAAAAATTATCATTGAATAATTTGAATTCATATCCCTCTGATTCTAAAAACACCATGGTTCCACTCTTCACAACGTTCCTCTGTTTTTAATTAACTCACTTATTAGCTAGATGAAAAGTCCCTCAAAAGCTTCTTAAATATAAAATTTAAATACTGTGCTAAACAAAACAATATAATAATTTTCTTACCACTGGCTGTAACAATTTACTCATCTAATTCAGGCTTTTCACTTAACAGTAATTATATATGGTTATAATATGTGAGAATATGCAACTAGAACTTACGTTGGAAAAATATCTGTTCTTACATTTTATATTATAAAAATGTTTTCACTGTACAGGAAAAGCCAAACATATTCTAAAATATTTATTTGCAGTAATGTCTTGGATATATATTTTCCTTTAATAATTAATAAAGCTAAGAACTGACAATAGCATTGATTGAGAAGGAGTATAATTTTGAGGTTTCTGCCTCAGAGATGATGTTAATCTTCATGTTCACATTTCATGTAGTTTAGTTCAGAAAAAAGTTTCATCTTCCTCTTTGTAACTAAAAGAATTCCCATTCTGCATTCAGAACAGTAACAGTAAAAAACAAAGGCCTACTTTATATAAAGTCAGAATTTATAAACACACACACCCATATATACATATATGTATGTGTGTGTGTGTGTGTGTGTATATATATATATATAAAACTTCCTTATTCTTGTTTCCAAAATATTATTGTAAAGAAAATTATGACTTATGTGGTATTTATTCATGAATAAACTCTAATGGAGAGTTCTACTCCTCGTTTTTGTCCAGTGTATGAACCCATATATAAGTTATGGAAATCCCCATCTTATGAGGAAGAATCTGTCTCTCATTATAGAGATTAAAAATGCCAGCTGGGCTTCCCTGGTGGCGCAGTGGTTGAGAATCTGCCTGCTAATTCAGGGGACACGGGTTCGAGCCCTGGTCTGGGAGGATCCCGCGTGCCGCGGAGCAGCTAGGCCCGTGAGCCACAACTGCTGAGCCTGCGCGTCTGGAGCCTGTGCTCCGCAACGAGAGAGGCCGCGATAGCGAGGGGCCCGCGCACCGCGATGAAGAGTGGCCCCCACTCGCCGCAACTAGAGGAAGCCCTCGCACAGAAACAAAGACCCAACACAGCCAAAATAAATAAATAAATAATTACTTTAAAAAAAAAAAAAAAAAAATGCCAGCTACTTAATCTCTGAGTATCCTTTAAAGCCATAGGCTAGCATATGACCTTAGCTCCGCCAATCAGTTATATCCACTCTGGAGACTGGACTAGAAGCTGCTGACAAGAAGAAAAGACTGCTTAGAATATATTCTGGAAATGGGAAGCACAAACTGTTTTCAGTATCCAGAACAAATGTATCAGTGATTCATATTACTGTATTTAGCATCCCCTATCATTGATATTTGTAGTTCCAGCTGAAGTGTCTCTGCCCAGTGACTCTTGCACTAGGTTGTTCCCTGGACCAATTCTACAGCATGATTCCTAGGCATAAGTTTAAACTTCTAAACACCAATCCTGGTTCTTGAATCTTTTATTTAGAGATTCCATAAACTGTCCAATATCTTTTTAATAGTTTATTTTCTACTTAATTAACCAGAATAAGTCACCGATTGCTCCAACATAAAAATTGATACCAGGAGAGATCAGAGACAACAGATCATTGAGGATATAGGGGAAATTGCCATCACTTATCTAGCCTGGTTGGCACTGAAGGCAGTAAATCTCTAGTTGGCAATAAGAAACAAACTGAGAAAAAATTATCCTTAGAGTCTCCTGGAACTTAAGGCCTACTAGTGACCTGACTAGGGAAAATCAAGTAGTAACTCACATGTAAAAGTAAGAAGGTCCTGGGACTTCCCTGGTGGCGCAGTGGTTAGGAATCCACCTGACAGTGCAAGGGACACGGGTTCGAGCCCTGGTACGGGAAGCAACTAAGCCCACGAGCCACAACTACGGAGACCATGTGCCACAACTACTGAAGCCTGTGAGCCTAGAGCCTGTGCTCCACAACAAGAGAAGCCACCGCAATGAGAAGCCCGCACACTGCAATGAAGAGTAGCCCTCACTCGCCACAACTAGAGAAAGCCCATGCACAGCAACGAAGACCCAATGCAGCCAAAAATAAATAAATAAATTTATCTTTAAAAAAAAGTATGAAGGCCCTGAGTATTCCAAATCTGTAGGGTGTCATGGTTACTTCTAAGGGCACTGGGAAAGCATCCTTTCCCAATTGTGTATTCTTAGTTCCCTTGTCAAAGATCAGTTGGCTGTATATGCATATGTTTATTTCTAGTCTCTCTATTCTGTTCCATTAGTCTGTCTTTTTGCCAGTACCATGCTGTTTTGAGTACTGTAGGTTTGTAATATATTTTTTGAAATCAGAAACTGTTATGCCTCCAGCTTTGTTCTTTCTCAGAACTGACAAATGGTATTGGTGAAATTGGATATCCACATGCAAAAGAATGAAATTGGACCCTTGTATCATACACAAAAATCAACTCTAAATGGATTAAAGACTTAAACATAAGATCTGAAACTGTAAAACTCCTCGAAGAAAACGTAGGGGAAAAGATCCTTACACTAATTTTGGCAATGATGTCCCATCTATATGACACCAAAAGCACAGGCAACAAAGCAAAAATGGGCAAGTAGAACAACATTAAACTAAAAACCTTCTGAACAGCAAAGGAAACAATCAACAAAATGGAAAGGCAGCCTATGGAATAGAAGAAAATATTTGCAAACCCTGTATCAGATAAGGGGTTAATATCTAAAATTTATAAGAAACTCCTATGACTTAATAGCAAAAAAAAAAAACCCCAAATAACCCAATTTAAAAATGGGCAATGGGCTTGAACAGACATTTTTCCAAAGAAGATATATAAATGGTCAACAGATATATGAAAAGGTGCTCGACATCACTAATCATCAGGAAAATGTAAATCAAAACCACAATGAGGGAATTCCCTGGTGGTCCAGTGGTTAAGACTCTGTGCTTTCACTGCTGAGGGTGCAGGTTCAATCCCTGGTCAGGGAACTAAGATCCCACATGCCACACAGCGCAGACAGACCAAAAAAAAACCCAAAACACAAACCAAAAAAACACACAATGAGATATCATCCCAAACCTGTTAGGATGGCTATTATAAAAATAAATAAAGTATTGGTGAGGATGTGGAGAAATTGGAACTACTGTGTACTGTTGGTAAGAATGTAAAATGGTACAGTTGCTATGGAAAATAGTATGGAGGGTCTTCAAAAACTTAAAAATAGAATTACCACGTGACCCAGCAATGCCACTTCTGTGTATATAGTCTAAATATTTGAAATCAAGATCTAGAAGAGATTTCTGCACTACCATGTTCACTGCAGCATTATTCATGATAGCCAAGATATGGACAAAACCTAAATTTCCATTGATGGATGAATACATTTTAAAAATGTCATATATACATACAATAGAATATTGTCCAGCCTTAAAAAAGAAGGAAAATCTGCCATGTGCAGTAACATAGATATACCTGAAGACGTTATGCTAAGTGAAATATGCCAGTCACAGAAGAACAAATACTGCATGATTCCACTTATATGAGATATCTAAAATAATCAAACTCATAGAAACAAAGAATAGAATGATAGTTGCCAGGGGCTGTATTATACACTTAAAAATTTGAGAGTAGATCTCATATTGTTTTCTTACCACAATAAAATTTCTTTTCATAAATTAATAAAATAAATTAAAAATAAAAACAACAGGATACACCAATGTAATAAGAATGTAATATTCCAGTCTTAAATTCCCAGCTCAAGGTAATGCCAAAATATCATTAACTTTCTGTGAATGTGATAAAAGTCTTACTTCTTGCATCCACAGGTTGAGATAGAATAACACTAAACATTTAATCCTGATGACTGCTTTATTATGAGAGTTTAATTGGCATCTTGGAATGGGGCATTGACTGAAAAAGAACTGGACTTCTTTGTAGTGGGATGAGGATATAATGGTAGATTCCAATAAAGAAAGGACTCTCCAACCCTCACTTGCCATCTTTCTAAGGAGAAGTCAATTTTACAATATATATTAACATTTTTTTCGCCATGATTGGAGACATGTAATGACTTAGCCAAGAGGAGATACCTAGAAAATGGAAGTCAATTTTTCCCATCCCAACCTCTTTAGCCTTCACTGTATTGACTCTTGGTACCTTCAATGCCACTATTCTCCACTAGTCAGGGTGGAGACATGAAGATGAAATGATAAATGGCATTTTGACTTAAGTCTGCCTCCCAGTAGGACAGTAGGACCCCCAAAAATTCCATAAATATTTCATTAGTTTCTCAGTATATCATTAAAGTAGTACACTCAGCCACAAGCAGAATCACCATCTTGGCTGCATGTCTCAGGGAATAATATTTTTATTAGGAAGAGCCCACTAAAAGCCCCAAAAGCTTCCTCTATTTATTATAATAATATGTCAAAAGCATGATTAAATCCCTAAGAGAATCACAGTGATTAGTTTCACTACTAAAGATTTTACAGATTCAGGGTTGGTGATTTCTATCATATTCCCTTTTAAAATTTCAATTTGTCTAACGTGGAAGTCAGAGTATTCAGGAGTAAAACAGAGGATTGTTATAAATTTGATCAGCTAGAGACAGCAAATTGAGGCCGCTGTTCTATATGTGGTCTCTTCACTAGAACAAATCAATAAGGTTCTAAGGAACCTGCTTTGCTTTCTAAGTAATCGATAGCTATTGATTAGGCACATGCTTTTATTCCTTTACTCTAAAAAGCTGAGAACATCAGAACAATTTGCTTGCAAATCACAAGGCAGCAATATTAATTTCACTGCATTGTCTCAACTTTTTCATTCTATATCACAGCTTAGCTCATAGGGACATTGACCTTCTGACAACACACTTATCCTCTATTTTGATGACATCATGCTCAGAGAACCTACAGATCAGTAAATAGACTACCCAACGTGTCTTGGCAAGACCCATGTCTGCTTGAAAGTCACAGATAAATTGCATGAACCTTGTCCATTCCCTATGTTTTAGGAATCTCCCACTTTATGAGGCAAATCCACCTTTCACCATAGAAGCTAAAGATCTCAAGTACTTGTTTTCTCAGCCTCCTTTGAAACTAGGGCATTAGCACAGAAACAGAATTCTATGAGTTGGATGCATATGCTCCAGATTTGCAATTAAAAGCTGCCAGTGAGTGAGTGAAAAACAGCAATTGTAGAATCTATTCTGGTCACACAAAAGAACAGTAGTGGAAGCAATATCCTCTTTCCAGCAGCATCTAACGTTCTGTGTTTGTGAGCTCAGCATTACAATCTGCAGAGTAATCAAGTAATCCAGCAGTAGTGGCAAACTCATCTTCACCAGATCAGACCATGAAATAAGTTTAGACATTTCTCCTGGCTGATAGTTTAGACCTACGGTTCTCTGACTCTCCAAACCATTCTGTGAGCTACTCTATATCATTGTAATAAATTCATTTTCTTAAAGTTATCAAAGTCATATCATGTTGCTTAAAACCAAGAGTTCTGCTGATACACCCAATTAGCATTTAGTGAGCATCTTCAATTGTCCTTATCAGACCCTAAAGGAAACTAGATAAATAGGATACAAACTCTGTTAGTGCATATGCTTGTGGGGGAAACTGTGATGGTGTTAGAGTACACACATATATAATAAACCATGGGAGTATAGCTAAAATTTTGCTTTTCTTATGTTAATTGTGATTTCTTCTTTGTGGATTATTTAAGTAAAATGCTTAATTCCTGAACATTTGGATATATTTTTAAATAATTTTGGTTACTTATTTCTAATTCAACATGTCAATGGTCAGAAAGCATATTTTATTGTATTTCAGTCTTTGAAATATGTTGAGACTTGCTTTATGTACAACCATATAATTAATTTTGTAATATAGTCTATATATACTTGTTACAAGTGTGATTTCCATCATTGTTGAGTAGAGTGTTTTATATATTTCAAATTGATCAAGTTTGATATTTGTGTTAAAAATCTTCCATGGACTTTTGGCTGGTTGTTCTACCTACTACTGAGAGAGTTGTGTTAAAATATCCCACTAGGATTGTGGATTTACATACTTATTCTTCTTTTCCTGTCAATTTTTGCTGTACGAATTTTTAAAAACATTATTGTTTGTATGAAATCTTAGATTTGTTTTAGAGAATTGATCTTTTAATCATTTTGGAATCTGAAACAAATTCCACAGGTAAGCCATTTGAATAAGATAATTTAACAAGGTTGCTGAATCCAAGGTCAGTATTTTTAAAAATCAATTGTATTTGTACAGACCAACAGCAAATAGGATACTCAGAAAACGATGCTCTTGATGGTAATATCTAAAAAGTGAAACACATAAAAATAAATCTAATGAGAAATATGAAGATTTCTATATGCAAAATTATGAAACACTACTGAGAAAAATTAAAGAATACCTAAATAAAGGGATATACCATGTTCATGGACTGAGGGACTCAACTTATTAGAGAAATCAATACTCCACATATTAATCTCAGTTTCAACATAGTCAAGTCCCATTAATTTGGGGTTTTTTATTTTTGTTTTTGTGTTTCGCTGTTATATTTGTTGCATATTTGTTTGTTTGTTTGGTTTTTGTTTCTTTGTGGAGATTAACAATGGTTTTAAAATCACTGGGAAGTCTGTCCTCCTACATTTAAAACTGCTACTCTCTTCCTCATTGATGCTTAAAATTTCATATTTAGATATACATTCTATAACTTTACCTTTCTTTGCCCCTCTTAAATCTCACTCCTCACACTTCCCTGGGAGAGGCAGTACCTTAAGGCTTGTAAGCCATTTACATTTCAGTACAAGTTTGATATAAGTTTCCTAGAAGAAGTTTTGGTAGGAGAAGGAGAGAACAGAGATAAGAGGCACCTAAAAGGGTAAAGAAAAAAGAAAATGAGTTCAATAAAGACAACCACAGATTGGAGAAAGACCAGCCTTTTTCTATTTCTCATTCCTTCTTAGAACAGCTCTGTTTATTGACATTCAGAAAAACAGATGACTGCAGTATTTCTGCTTATTGATTTACTTTATATTCCAGTATAAGCCACTGCCAATCAAGCAGTCATCATCTGTTTAATCCAAAGTTTTACTTTAAAATTGTTTTTTATGTTGCTTTTTAAGTTGATATGTCATCTGGATTCTAAAACATGACATTCTGTTCTCTTTTAGATACAGGAAAAAATATTTTGATGTTTCAGACTATATGATTAATTTTCCAAATGGTGGAAAGAGTACTGGATTGAGAACAGAGATTTTAATACTTAATATTTAATATGCAATCATTTATCTTTGGTAAATTGCTTAGCTCAGCAGGCTCATATTTTTCTCATTTGTAAAATGAAGGGACTAAAATATCTCATGAACGTGTTCTCAACCCCTTTAAGAGTACATGACTCTTAGTTAGATGTTCATTGGATCACTCAGGAAATTCTTTCTAAGAATAAGACAGTATAATTTTAGATGACACCTTTCTTTTAATAACATCAATTAATTTTTTCTCAAAAATTTCCAGTTAAGCAGTAGAGATAAATATCTTTTAGGTATGGGGATATAAATAAAGTCTGAAGTTTTATTAAGCTTACAGAGTTGAAAATAAAAGGATAAGTATTGTTAATATCAACATTATCATTTAGAAAATGCTTTTTACATCTTATAGGTTTAGTTCAGAAACGAATAATGTTTTAAGTCATCTACAAATGCTCAAAGGGCAAATAATCTATTCTATATATAGACAATTATAATAACACAATACTTTGATTCCTTAAATATGATTTCTAATTCAAACTTACCCCTCATTTATTATAAAAATAAAGTTTATTCCTTTGATCTAAATTAATTTACTAAAATAGATATAAATTGTCTGTGCTAGATAATATTTTCAAATGTAACTTCCTTGTCTTAGAATACCCTCATTTGAGACAGGCAATATAACAGATGCACTATTAAAATGCCTGCTCTTTCTACAATCTAATGGTTTTCAACATGACTTAGTCAATCAATAAATACTTACATCAAAAGTTACTGAGACCAGGGACTTCCCTGGTGGTCCACTGGGTAAGACTTTGTGCTCCCAGTGCAGGGGGCCCAGGTTCGATCGATCCCTGGTCAGGGAACTAGATCCCACATGCATGCTGCAAATAAGGGTCCACATACTGCAACTAAGATTCCACATGCCACAACTAAGAAGTCCACATGCCGCAACTAGGAGTCCACATGCCATAACTAAGAAGTCCGCATGCTGCAACTAAAAGATCCTGCATGCCGCAACGAAGATCCCGCGTGCCGCAACTAAGACCCGGTGCAGCCAAATAAATAAATATTAAAAAAAAAAAAAGTTACTGAGACCAGTGGTTTTTAAATTGTAGTTCTTGGAGTTTGGGGATTTTGTCAAGGACACTTATGAGTTTATGAAAGAGTGGAGGGTACAAATAATCAAAGCCACACTTATTTTGTATTTCATAAATTTATTGGGATTACATGTAAAATTTTGTTTGAAAGATGGGATATGTTGTATTAAACATTTGGATGTCACTGACTATACAGACACTTTTCAAATGTAGAGGTTAATAATAATAATAATAATGCATATTGAGCATTCATTAAATACCAGGCACTGTTTGAGTGCTTAAGAGGCACTAACTTACTTCACCCTAACATCAATCCAATGATCATTATCTCAATTTTACAGACGTAGAAATCAAGGCACAGAAAAATTAAATATCTGTCCCAATTAGTAAATGAAAGAACCATAATCAAACTCAGGCTGTTTAACTCCAGTATGTTCACTCTTACCCACAACATTAATTCACTTTCTTCGGACCTCCTTAGAATAGAAAAATGGACAATCTTAAAAGTCAGAAAAAAAGAGACAAAATAGACTAAATGAAGTTT
Organism: Balaenoptera musculus; assembly: GCF_009873245.2. Lineage (NCBI taxonomy): Eukaryota > Metazoa > Chordata > Mammalia > Artiodactyla > Balaenopteridae > Balaenoptera > Balaenoptera musculus. The sequence goes on from NC_045806.1 coordinate 29,864,520, forward strand.
CTGATCAGAAAAGCAGCAATACAAAAGCGGTATTAAAAAATATTCATCTGGTAATTAATGTAAAATAAATAATAGGAGAACCTAACTTTGGGTATTTGGGCTTATTCATTTATTAACGAATATTAACTGAGCTAGTTATCATCCTTTGTGATTAGGCTACATTAATGAACAAAGCATAAAGAAAATTCTGTCCCCTTGGACTTTCTAATGGATCCAGAGACTAGTTACCATGGCTTAAAGACCTGGCCTAGGAGGATAGCAAGGAGCCTACAGAGTGTTAGTTGAAAAAACATTCAAATTTTTTTTTATCTAAAGGCTACGGCAGAGATAGAAGAATGAGAAAATCAGAAAGGGGGACTAGGTTTGGAGGGAAAAATGATTTTGAATAGCTGTCTTTCAAGGAATAGCAAGACATCCATTTATGAATATTTAGAAGGCAATTAGCAATATAAAGTTGGGGCTTTAGTGAGAGTACATTACATGGATACCAGAGCCATTTCCCACTGAGGTAATATCCAATCCAATGTCAGGTTTTAGCTGGAAACATAAAATTGAATAAATAGTCTGATAGAGGAGAACCAGCACACAAAATACAGAAGTATGGTGAATTCCCAAAATAATGGAATGGGAAAAATCAAAAAGAAAAACTCAAAGTAACAAACTGATTTGCTAAATATGTAAAAAGAGTAACAGGTAGTACATAGTCAACACAATTACAGCAAAAAGATAAGAGTCATCTGTGAGGAGCGAAAAATCAAAAGCAATTGAGATTTTAAAGTAAATGAGACAGAAGAAAAACCTTTGAATTTGGAAATTATAAAGCCATTACTGATGTTGAAAATAAAATCTTGGTGCAATGTGGAATGAAAACAGGGTGAAAAGAGAACATAAAGAGTGCATATATGTCATTTGTTTTGCACATATAGTACAAGGAAGGGGAGGAGTAGACCATTAGGAAGAAGGGCATGCTTCATTTTGGTGGTAACTGCATCAAGAAGACTACAGGATTTTGAAACCACAAATTAGCTGATGATTAGAGAAAACTTTACTTAGCTTTGAAAAAGCTGTGCTTCAAATAGCTTACGGATAGCCCAACTAATTCCTTAGTCTTTCCACTACTATATGCTACTTCCAATAGAGTAATACAAACCTGTCACTTGTTTTTAATAATGCTTGCTCAATTCCCCAGCAGTTTTCTCTTAATCTACTATCTTTGACTTCCTTGCCTTAGCTTACAATAACATTTTAATACAGGGGCTATAACAATAATGCTGGACTCATTTATAATTCCATCTCTTCAAACACATTTTCCCACATGAAATGTTGTTAGGATTAATTAAAAAGAAAGTAAAGTGACAAATAAGAAAACCCTCTTTTAAAAAGATTTTTTAAAAAACCTTTGTTCTGAAAGGCAGATATGAATCACTGACAGCACACATTTGGGTATTAGCTAGGTGTATTTTGTTTAATAAAATTCTCACACTCTTTCACTCAAGCTTTGTTCCAGTCTAACTGTGCCCTCTACAGTCTTATCAAGTGAATGAAGGTGACTTTAGCTTGAAAGAAACCTGGTAAGTCTCTGATACTCAGTCCACACTTTTTAGACAGGAAAGCAATATTTGATTCTTTATAAAAATTTCCGACCTATTTAATTTGGGGGAACTCTCTAAGATAAAAGGTAATTAAATTTAACAAGTGGATACATTTGCTTGGGTGTGCGATGACCACTGGAAAAGAAAATAAAGTTTTATATAATCTAATTGTGTCCTTCAATACTGAAAACTATTATTAGTGACAATGTTGAATTTTACCTGAGCCCTCTAATCCTGGAAAACAGCAAAAGTTAAGATATCTCTCTGCCCTTTGTGTTGTGGAAAACAGCTTATTCCTAAGAACCACCCTTCCACAGATGCCTCCTCTTGTTTACCTATGGCAATGCCAGACAAAGATATTCCAAATTGTCATTTTTTTGTCTCATAAATTATCATCTGAAGTGTTTATTCCTACTAATCAATTGGAACAAACTGCTTATTAATCAAACTAATTAATTAATTAAAGTTCCACTCCTTCCTCCAGGCTCCAGAACTCTGACTCACTGTCAGACTGAGTCAACATATAATCTCTCCTAAGAACAGGCTGACCTCAGGGTAAAATATTCTCTGATCTACCATCCACTCAAGCTACTCTTTTATCCCATTTTCCCACACCCTACCCTTAATACCCTTGTTACTTCCTCTCAAGAGAAGAAAAACTCCTTTTGATTAACCACTGAGAGGCTTGCAGATCTTAGGGTCACAGCATTCTCCCTACTTCAATAGTTCTCCTCCCCCAATTGCAATAGACCCCTCCACGCACTTACCCTTTTGAGTAAAGTTTCTCCTTACTATGCTGGTATTGTTTTTTTTTTTTAGTTGACATTGGCAACTGATAGAAGAAGTAAATATTGCTGCATCTGGATATATGTGATAATGGGGGATTGAAAACTCTAAAATTTTTAATTTATTTTTATTGGAGTATAGTTCTTTTACAATGTTGTGTTAGTTTCTTGCTGTACAGCAAAGTGAATCAGTCATACATATACATATATCCGCTCTTTTTTAGATTTCCTTCCCATTTAGGTCACCACAGAGCACTGAGTAGAGTTCCCAGTGATATACAGTAGGTTCTCATTAGTTACCTATTTTATACATAGTAGTTATATATGTCAGTCCCAATCTCCCAATTCATCCCACCCACCCCTTCCCCCCCTGGTAACCATAAGGTTGTTCTCTACATCTGTGACTCTATTTCTGCTTTGCAAATAAGTTCATCTCTACCATTTTTCTAGATTCCACACATAAATGATACTATACAATATTTGTTTTTCTCTGTCTGATTTACTTCACTCTGTATGACAATCTCTAGCTCCAACCACACCTCTGCAAATGGCACTATTTCATTCCTTTTTATGGCTGAGTAATATTCCATTGTATATATGTACCACATCTTCTTTATCCATTCTTCTGTTGATGGACATTTAGGTTCCTTCCATGTCCTGGCTATTATAAATAGTGCTGCAGTGAACATTAGGGTGCATTCATCCTTTCGAATTATGGTTTTCTCTGGATATATGCCTAGGAGTGGGATTGCTGGGTCATATGGTAGCTCTATCTTTAGTTTTTTAAGGAACCTCCATACTGTTCTCCATAGTGACTGTACCAATTTATAGTTCCACCAACAGTGTAGGAGGGTTCCCTTTTCTCCACACCCTCTCCAGCATTTATTGTTTGTAGATTTTTTGATGATGGCCATTCTGGTATGAGGTGATACCTCATTGTCATTTTGATTTGCATTTCTCTAATGATTAGTGATGTTGAGCATCCTTTCATGTGTTTGTTGGCCACCTGTATGTCTTCCTTGGAGAAATGTCTATTTAGGTCTTCCACCCATTTTTTGATTGGGTTGTTTGTCTTTTTGATATTGAGCTGCATGAGCTGTTTGTATATTTTGGAGATTAATCCCTTGTCAGTTGCTTTGTTTGCAAATATTTTCTCCCATTCTGAGGGTTGTCTTTTCATTTTTTTTAGGTTTCCTTTGCTGTGCAAAAGCTTTTAAGTTTCATTAGGTCCCATTTATTTATTTTTGTTTTTATTTTCATTACTCTAGGCGGTGGGTCGAAAAAGATCTTGCCGTGGAAAACTGTAAATATTAAATGATTTGGTTCATTCAGTGAATTATGAGTGTTAATGAATACATTAAACAGTCCACAAAGAGATAGTCCTTTAAGCATCTGCTGTGTGCTAGGGTTTCCTCTACTAGGCCACAATTAGACAAATCTGTTTGCTCAAAAAGCACATAGGTCAGTACAGAAGGCTAACATAAAACCATCATGAGATGCATTGATAGAAATGTATACAAAGTACTATGTTTACATTTGATAAAGTCATTTACTATGAGTGCCTAGGGTCTGTGGCAGGAAAATGATGTGACAAGAAAAGATTTATAGTAAAGGTGATATCTGAGAAGAGCATTAAAGAACAAACACGACTTTGTCAGATGAACAAACTGTGAAGAATCTGTATTTGGCATTGGGAACAAAGTGATCACAAAAAGCCCAAGTAATACCGTGGTTCCTCTGGAGAGCAAAAGTAGTTGGAACTGACTCAACTGTAGCTCACATATGTAAGACAACTGAAGGGGAGCTGGAAAGATGAGCAGATATAAAGCAGCACAGCCTTTTACAACTATGAAAGTTGGGCACTGCACAACTCCAATGGGTACCATTCATAATAATGTCAATGTGAATGACACATGCTGGAGTTGTGTACAGCCCTGAGCAAGACCTCTGAGCAGGTACCAAATTAGCAGAGTATTTTTATGCCAAGTGCATAAGACAGGATGCTTTTTGTAGCAAAAAATGGAAACCAAATCTGTCTGTCCTCAACTTCAAGAGGATTTTGGGAAGAACATCAGGGCTCATGTAACAGAGGAGGACCCTATGGGGCCTTCCTAGGATAGACCCCTCCCCCATATCCTCTACTTTAGCTCCTCTCTGAAGTACATAGATAACAGTATTTGATGCACATTTCCTGCTTTACAGATGCTAAAACCCCCACCAAATGGAAGGTTAACTACTTCATGACCATGAGCACATAGCCCCCAGGCCTACTGGAGCCAAAGAATTGATGACGTTAACCCCTGTGACACCGTCCTGTAACCTCACCATCAACCAAACAGAGAACTGTGCACAAGCTGATCACATACCCTGGGACTCCCCTCCCTCACCTTGCCTTTAAAAACACTTTGCTGAAACCCATCAGGAAAATGAGGCTTTTTGAGTACTAGCTGTCCCAGACTCTTTGTATGGCGCCTTACAATAAAACGCTGCACTTTCTTTCACCACAACCCAGTGTCAGTAGATTGGGTTTATTGCACGTGGATAAGTGGACCCAAGTTTGGTTCAGTGACACTCACAGTACTGCTATGGGGCTTTTGCACATAAACAAAACAAGACGAAACCATAAACAAGAGGAAAAGACAACCCTCAGAATGGGAAAAAATATTTGCAAATGAAGCAACTGACAAAGGATTAATCTCCAAAATTTACAAGCAGCTCACGCAGCTCAATATCAAAAAAACACCCAATCCAAAAATGGGCAGAAGACCTAAATAGACATTTCTCCAAAGATATACAGATTGCCAACAAACACATGAAAGGATGCTCAACATCGTTAATCATTAGAGAAATGCAAATCAAAACTACAATGAGATATCATCTCACACCAGTCAGAATGGCCATCATCAAAAAATCTAGAAACAATAAATGCTGGAGAGGGTGTGGAGAAAAGGGAACACTCTTGCACTGTTGGTGGGAATGTAAATTGATGCTGCCACTATGGAGAACAGTATGGAGGTTCCTTAAAAAACTAAAAATAGAACTACCATACAACCCAGCAATCCCACTACTGGGCATATACCCTGAGAAAACCATAATTCAAAAAGAGTCACGTACCACAATGTTCACTGCAGCTCTATTTACAATAGCCAGGACATGGAAGCAACCTAAGTGTCCATCAACAGATGAATGGATAAAGAAGATGTGGCACATATATACAATGGAATATTACTCAGCCATAAAAAAAAAATGAAACTGAGTTATTTGTAGTGAGGTGGATGGACCTAGAGTCTGTCATACAGAGTGAAGTAAGTCAGAAAGAGAAAAACAGCAGAAACTAACACACCATTGTAAAGCAATTATACTTCAATAAAGATGTTTAAAAAAAATAAATAAATAATAATATACAAAATACCAGGGCACAGAAAGAACTAAAACACACTTCTTTTTGTTACACATAAGATTCAAATATTCAATCTAAAGAAAATCACTTAATCATTTTGGCTCTCCTCTACATTTGCATGTTGATATACTTATTAAAATATTCTATATAAAAAAAAAAGAAAAACAAATACTGTATGCTAACACATATATATGGAAAAAAAAAAAAAAAAAAATGGTTCTGATGAACCTAGGAGCAGGACAGGAATAAACACACAGACGTAGAGAATGGACTTGAGGACACAAGGAAGGGGGAAGGTTAGGCTGGGATGATGTGAGAGAGTAGCATGGACATATATACACTACCAAATATAAAATAATAGATAGCTAGTGGGAAGCAGCCGCATAGCACAGGGAGATCAGCTCGGTGCTTTGTGACCACCTAGAGGGGTGGAATAGGGAGGGTGGGAGGGAGACGCAAGAGGGAGGGGATATGGGGATATATGTATACATATAGCTGATTCACTTTGTTATACAGCAGAAACTAACACACCATTGTAAAGCAATTATACTCCAATAAAGATGTTTAAAAAAAAGAAAAAGAAAATAATGGTGAAAAGAAAATAATGGAGGGTTTGTAAAGAAAAGGGAAAAGCCAAAAAGTGCTGGATATAATTGAGGATTTCTGCATTAGAAATTCTGCAGCACTGTGAAGTACAAGAAAATTGAGTAGGGGGATGGAGATTTAAGAATGTTCAACTTTTTATGAATTTAATTCCTTTCAACGTTTTTTTTAATGAGTAATGGTTAAAATTTGAATTCGTTTATAAATTACTTTTGGGTGATTAACTGTGCTTTCTAAAATGCATCTCCGTGCAGACTCTCTCTCAAATTTATTATGGTGGCCTAAATAAATTAATACATCTTGAAGGTCTTAGTGGTAAATCACCATGTTTAATTCCAAGAGAATTTAAAAGGTAAAGAAAAATTAGTTTCAAAAATATTTTCAACAAGTTGACATTTATGAAAAAATTTGAAAGATGAGCAGCTATGGGCATACCACCTTATTTTAGCTGATGAGCTAATGAATATAGACTTCACACATTTTCAAAGTATTGAACTGCCTTTTCTTCTATAGCAATCCTCAACATATACCAGGTTAAAAAAAACTAATAATCTTAAATCATGATTTCTTCCCTAAAATCCCCTTTCTACTCACTTATAAATCCTCCTTAACATTCTTTTTTTCCTATCGTATTTCTTAGCCTTGATTATTTCATGTATTTGATGTACAAATGTATTGAACACTTACAATATGTATAAGATACTTTTTTTTTAAAGCTACATGTTAGTTGACTCTTTTGTGCTTGGCACTGGAAGATACACTGTTGGAAGATTCAGCCCCTGCACTCAATTTTCTCACAGGTTAAAGAAGATTCAGACAAGTAAATCCACAATTCAACACTTTGCTATAAAAGGTATGAGAAAGGGTTGCCCAGGGGGTTTTGACTGTAAAGAGCGGGAGAAACTATCTTTTCCTGGGTATGGGAGGATTCCTGGAGGAGATGTTACCTGAGAAAAGGAAGATGAAAAGAAATTGCCAAGTGAATAAGGGATATTTTTTAGCTTTTATTTCTATTCAATTCTCACAAAAAAAGAAAAACTCAAAAAAAAAAAGTGAAGGTATATGACTCTCAGAGCTCCTTAGGCTCTTTGGTATCTATATTTGTAGCTGGAGATACATGTGCCACAATTATGTTCTAAGTTAAGGGAGTCTGCGTGTGTCATGCATCAAGCATGTAGCACAAGTTCATGTTAATAAAAATAGCCATTCAGGCATAATCAAGGTAGAAAAGCAACAACTCACTACATATTCATTCACCAATACCTTTCCTCTAGTCTCCTCTCCTGTGTTCCTTTCACCCACCCAAATGTTTTGGTGTGTAAGCTTTCCTCTCAAGACAATGGAGTCCACAGCATGGCCATCACAAGTTTGAGTGTTGAACAATAGGTGAGATTCCTAGTGAATAATTATACCCAGTTGGAGAAGACTAAACAGTGCTTGGAGCCAGGTGAGAGAAATAGCATTTGGCTTATCTGCTCTGAAATAATACCTGAAAGATTCAATCCATAAAGTTTCCATATGGCTGAAAGCAAGTTGAAGAGTGAACCCTGGGTCTTAACATTATATGGGTGTTTGTGTGTGTGTGTGTGTGTGTGTGTGTGTGCGTGTGTGTATGTTTTGATTCATCAAATGTTAGGGAGAAACACTTTATGATAGAAAGAGCATTGGCCCCAGAGGCATGGGTTTAAAGTTCTATATCTGTCACTCTCTTGCCAGGAGGCTTTTTTAAAAGCTCATTTAATGACTCAGTTAATGCTTTTTACATTTGAAAAAGAATGAGGTTTTTTCCAACTTTAAAGTTTGATGATTTTATGGTCACTTTTAGTTTCAGCTTTTTAAGACTCCCCATCTAAATAAACTCTTAGGCTCCATGACGTGTGCCCAACCTAGACATGCCGAAGGGGCTTTGAAATCCTGGCCTGCTTTCAGCCAACTTTATGCATTTATATCAGCTGATTTGTTACTTGATAAAAATGTTCAGGATAATGCAGTCACTTTTTTAAATGCTGTAGAAAAGACCACTTCAGAAACAGATTAGAACATCCATGATACTGCACTGGAGTCCTGAGGCATTGAGCTGAGAATTCCATCTCCCCCTGCATGAGAGAGGCAGGTCGTTACCCTCTACAGCATCTGAAGTTGGGGATTTGCTCCCTACCCCCCTAACTCTGGCTAACAGCTTCCCATCAGCTTACCATCTGTGAATGCATCTGGACCTGCAGATTTATAGTCTCAGTTGGTACTGGGTCTTAGGATGTGGAGGACAGCTTGCTTTATTTTTCCCTAATGCTGCTTCTTCTCAGAGTCTGCCATCTCATAGAAGAGTTTAAATTATTTTACCTGAACTGTTTCTTCCTGCTCTCATTAGAACTCCTCCGCTCATTTCAACTCCTGTTCATCCTACCTTGATGATATTTTTATTACCTGGAAGAACTTAGTTCTGTGCACAAATTTGGAAATTTTCCCATGGTACTTCTTATCTTGATCCCTTGAAAAAAATGTTAAATAAGGCCAGTTCAACATGTTTTCTTAGGGGTTCCTATTATAAACCCTTTTCCTTCCAGAGAAAATGATCATTTATCCCAACTCTTCATTTACTCTCTAAGATAATTCTCTCTCCATCTCAAAACATTGTCTCTAATCCCAAGAAAACTCAGTTACTTAGCTTTAGTGAGGTATAATTGATATATAATAAACTGTACACATTTAAAGTAAAATAAATAAATAAACTCTCAGCTATTTCTAAACTTCCAAGTATATATAGATAGCTGATTACTTGTGACCTCTCACTGATGGGCCTATTCCACTCAAATAAAGCCAACTATGCCGCAGAAATGCACTCAGTCTGTGTGGAATACAGATCTAAATGTCTACCCACTCACTGTGTAATAATATATACTTAATAAAATGCTCTGTAATATTGATGACCGTGGTCTTTAGTGTCCCATGAACCTAAACATGTTGATTAAAGGAGTAAAATGTAGATTCCACTACGTGTTATTTACATGAGCTTTATTTTTATTAAGGTCATTGCTAGAAAAATGTGTTTCTGCTAATAGTATTTATACTATACATCAAAAGTTAAAGTTATTATTTTGGCAAGATCAGACTCCTGATACTCACTTATTTAGTACTGCCCAGTAAATTTTCAATATTAGAATTCTTTATGGATGAAGAATAAAGAATTCATGATACTTTTATTATTCACCTTTTACATTTGTATCCACTAAGAAGCATTTTCACAATACATGCATATGAATATTTGTGGATTATTTTAATGTATCTTTCACAATGTTAAAATCTCTTTCAAGACCCATTTGCTGTTAAGAGGTCTTCCCTCTTTAATAATAGATGATAGATGATTTATTGTCATATTTGCAAATGAAAAGGAAAACCATGGCCAGAATTTGTGATGTCACTCTATGTAGACACATATGCATGGAGATAACCTGTAGGTGTTACACACACACATATATAGTCATATATATATAAGTATATATTTTTATATGTATATATTGTGCATACATATGTATGTATATGTATATGTGTGTGTATGTACTCACTTATCTTTCCACCCACCCATACATACATCCATTGATCTATCTAGCTATCTTCCAACACACAGTACCCCTACAATGATAAAATAGGATCAGAGTTTCATAGAAATATAGAGCCCAAAAGATCCTTAGAGATAGTTTAAAAACAAAAAATGTTATTCTTAGAGGTGTAACTCTCCAAGACAGCACAAGTAGAAAGAACTCAGCTGGAATCTAATCCCCATATTCCAATTACAAGTTCAGTTTTCATTCCACCACACCACACTGTCTTTTGCACAGATATTTGTTATACAGATGGATAGATACTGAGCCTTAGAAGACAGTGTCAGTGCTGAAACTATTTTCTGTACTGAACACCCTGCTGTCAACTAAATTCTCGTTTGAGTTTTGAAGTTTACTGATGGTTACTGTCAGTCCCAACCCCTCCTAGGCATTTTTACACATAATCAATATGAGGAGAACTTCCTTTCAGGCATCAATCAGTTCTTTAAACCACAATTATCTATTAAAATATTGTTCTTAAGTCAGGAAAAATGGATGTTAGTGTCAAACACAGCTTTGCTCACTCACACACACACACACTCACACAAATTACAAATAGTATTCGACTGCTCTATATTTCAGGCTATTCAATAACTAGATAAATGAAATATACTTTCTGTCTACATAATTTTTTTTACTATACCAAGGCATATACACTAGTTGTTCCCTGCAGTACCTGCCAAATGCAACTAAATTTGCAACACAGTTAATCACTGGCACAGCTGAATATTTTAAGAGATTTCTCCTCTAGTAGGAAATTCATCTTTTTTCCAACCAAAGGGCATTTACCCACTCCTTCATCTCCAACTGAAGTAGTTCCGTGATTTCCTTCCTTTCTCTGATTTCTACTCTCCAATTCCCAAAGACGAGCTCATCTCTGATGACCTTTCAGTCTATGAGTATTTGGGGTAGGAGTGGGGATAGTCCACAGTTAAAATAAAGTTTGTATACAATCACTTTCTATGTTGTTATGAAATTATTCTAAGCTTCCCTAATAATAAACTTACAAAGAAACCATGCAAATGGTTCAGATGTGCATATGGAGATAACTATTATGTAGAAAGCAGCCAGATTTCTTTAAAAACCAAAAAAAAGAGACTGACTCACTCAGGATACATGGAAATATAAGTGAGGTACGTGGGCCAGAGTGTATGTCATTATCAATAAAGCCCTAGGAGAAAACCATAATTTGAAAAGATACATGCACCCCAATGTTCACTGTAGCACTATTTACAATAGCCAAGACATGGAAGCAACCTAAATGCCCACCAACAGATGAATGGATAAAGAAGATGTGTTATATATATATATACACACACATATACATACAATGGAATATTACTCAGCCATAAAAAAGAATGAAATAATGCCATTTGCAGCAACATGTATGGACCTATCATACTGAGTGAAGTAAGCCAGACACAGAAAGACAAATATAATATGATATCGCTTATATGTGGAATCTAAAAAAAATTATACAAATGAACTTATATACAAAACAGAAATAGACCCACAGACATAGAAAACAAACTTATGGTTAGCAAAGGGGAAGGGGGTGAGGGATAAATTAGGAGTTTGGGATTAACAAATACACACGACTACATATAAAAGCGATAACAAACAAGGACTTCCTGTATAGTATAGGGAACTATACTCAATATTTTGTAATAACCTATAAGGGAAAAAAATCTGAAAAAGAATATATATATATATATATATATATATATATATATATATATAACTGAATCACTTTGCTGTACACCAGAAACTAATACAATATTGTAAATCAACTATACTTCAAGAAAAAAATTAAATTAAATTAAAACTAAAAAATAAAATAAACCCCTAGATATATTTTTGCATAATTGAATTAAATTCTTAAAAAATAAAGCCCCAAAAATGAATGTTTTAACTGAATTTGAGAAATGAAGACTAAATTAAATCTTGGGTTTAGAATTAATTTGATTCATAATGGAAGGAAGTTAGAAAATAACATTTATTAAGAACAACACTGTGTTTAGCAATCCTATATGAAGATATAACACACAAAATATCTCCTATTACTTCCCTGTTAGAAGAGCTCTTTGCTTTAATACTTACACTACAGAGAATTTAATTATTTCTCAATCAAATGTTCTTCAGCCAGTGATTATACAGCAATAAAACATATTTTCATCTGCAAACTCAAGGTAACTTTTTATAATAACACAGTGGTTGGAGAAAATCTTGAGTTACATTCCAAATACATTGGGTAAAACTTCAGACTCCCGTGTAGACATTTTGAAAAGCCTGCAAAGTGTCACAGAAGAGGATGTGCAACTCTGATGTTACTGTGATTAAGAGAGGCCATGTTACTGCAAAGCAATGTTTGTTAACACCATATTAATTATTAGGTGATTAGGATATGATGATTTTAAATATCTATATTATAACAATTTTTTGTTTCTTTTGTTTCATTGCGTTTCAGGAAATTTGTTGGGGTTGTTGGGCTAACATATAAAACATATTAAAGGTTTCCATTAAAATAATAGGAAATCGTTTCCTGGTTACATTTTAACAAAAGCTGCTTGATTTTTACAAATGGATTCCTGACCTTAAGCAGGAGACACCTTTACATATAGTATCACATTTACTTTATTTTACATAGGATGTCATCTAAAGTTTACCGCAACCCATTTAGTTATCATTGCCTTTTACAAATAATGAAACTAAAACTGAGAGATTAAATAACTTACCCAATGTCACACAGCTCATGAGTCGGGGAGATCAGAATCCAATTCAATAGCCTTCGAATTTTTCACTATATAGTAGGACCATAGTTCAACTAATCAGGTATCTATTGAGTTTCTAACTGTGCATAACATTTGGTGTTAGGCATTAGAGGGGCACATAATGATGCCTAGTTCTTGCATCACTACAGTTTACAATCTAGTAGAAGGCAAGTGCACACATTGTTCTATTTAAGAGTCTAAGAGGAAATAGGAAGGTGAAAAATGGCAAATATTTATGCAAACAGGAGTTTTACAGGCCATCTTGAAGGGCAGTGTATTTAATACAGGACTAGAAGGGTACAGATATTGCAGAGAGGTTTGATATGAACTAGGGCATAAAGGGTAGGGCATCGCAAGCACAGATTACAATGTGAACAAAGGCATGGAAAAAGTGACAGCATATGCAGAGAGATGTAGGTAAGGAAAGCCTTGGAAGGTATTGAAGAAAACAAGTATACATGACACTTGTTAAAGATAGTAAGGATAAGTCAGGGAGACTACTACAAAGGGGCTGTGTAGTAGGAGAGGGAGATTGGGCTCAACTCCTAATATAATAAGAACAAGTAGAGATTTAAAGGCAAGGAGCAGGGTGGGGGTCAGTGGATAGAAAATTACTAAGAGGAAACATCAGGGGTAAGGAGAATTCTGGCTAAACCAATTTGACAGAACTTTTTCTGTAGTCAGGCTAGGGTGATAAGACATGAAGGGTGAGGGATAAAGAGTTTGATCATATATCAAGGGTAGAGGATTTTTGCTAAACTGACCCACCAGAATTCATGTTAATACTAGTCTAAATGGGCCAAGGACAGAGCCTAAGGTCAGGGACTAGTTAGAAAGAGGACTCAGAGAAGCCTGACTCAAGTTTGGTCAAAGGAGAGTGCTATGGTCTGAACACTTATGTTCCCTCAAAATTTATATGTTGAAATCCTAACCCCCCAAATTGATGGTATTAGGAGGTGGAGCCTTTGGAAGGTGATTAGGTCATGAGGGTGGCACTCTCATAGATGGGATTAATGCCTTTTTTTCAGATTTTTTGTGACTATTATTATTATTTTAATTGAAATATAGTTGGTATACAATATAAGCTACAGCTGTACAATATAGTGATTTGCGATTTTTAAAGGTTATACTCCATTTATAGTTATTATAAAGTATTAGCTATAGTCCCTGTGCTGTACAGTATATCCTTGTAGCTTATTTTATACATAATAGTTTGTACCTCTTAATCCCCTACCCTCTCCCCTTCCCTCTCCCCACTGGTAACCACCAGTTTGTTCACCACATCTGTAAGTCTGTTTCTTTCTCGTTATATTCACTTGTTGGTTCTATTTTTTAGATTCCACAAATTCCTTCATGAATGGGATTAATGTCTTTTAAAAGAGGCCCCAGAGAGCTCACTAGCCCCCTTCCACCATGTGAGGACACAGCAAGAAGGTTCTGGCTATGAATCAGGAAGAGGGCTCTCACCAGAATGAGACCATGCTGCTATCTTGATCTTGGACTTCCTGGCCTCCAGAACATTACAAAATAAATTTCTGTTGTTTATAAGCTACCCAGTCTGTGGTATTTTGTTACAGCAGCCAGAATGAAAAAAGACAGAGAGAGAATCTTTGCCAGAGGTCCTTCCTTCCTCCCTTCCTCCCTCTGGCCTTTCTTCCTTCCTTCACTTATTTCACTCTCCAACGCATATTCATTTAGTACCTACTTTAAGGAACTGAATAGACAGAAAACAGAGGTTGAGCTATAAAGATCACTATTCTTATAGTATACAGTTTATTGGAGGAAGAGATAAGGGTCTGTGATAGAGCATGACATGCACAATTTTATTTTAGATAAACTGGTCAGGAAGACCTTTCCATGGAAGTGACATTTAAACTGAAGTTTGAAAGATGAAAATGTAGTAATGTTGGGAAATCTAGAGTGATTTTTGTAAGGACTTACTACACATTTTACTTTATTCTATATGCAATAAGTTGTCAAAAGTGTTTGAAGATAGAGGTTGCATTCTAATAGTGTGGATAAGAGCTTGCATTTAGCCTGAATATTAAAGAGGCCCCAGGAAATCCGACCATAAGGAAACCCAAACTCTGCTCCCAATACAAATGCTACTTTTTAAAAAAACTTTCACCCTTTGGTCAACCTACTGTCCACTAAATTTGTTGAGGATTGTGGATATTAAGACTTAAGCAAGAGATGCAACTTGATTATAGTACAGTAGTTTGAATTTAAGCAAAATGGTATGCCTGAAATGTAGGGGCCTTTTTGTAATGTAATTTGAAAATGTGGTGAGTTTCTTTGAATAGACAACCCAGACTGACCATTCAGTGACTCTCCATAAGAGCGACTACAACACCCAATTAGCACCATAAAAGGGAGAGTCCACATGACAGAGATGTGAGGTGACCATTTTTACCCACACCACACGCTGCCATTGTGGTTACACCTACTGGTGTAAATGCTTGGTGAAAGAGGCAGTGCACCTCCCTGTGACTGCAGGCTACTGAACAAAATCACCAACCTCCCTTCAATATGAGCATACAAAATTCTAGGCCTGGAGAAGAACAAGTAATAAAGTAACCATTTACTCTCCCCTGAGTTCATTATCCTCTTCTCTTCTCCCTGCTGGGTCGAAGGAAGGCAGAAGATAGCATTAAAGCTCATTTTCAGGGTCTGCATGTTCAGTTGTACAGGTGGTGCACTTCATATTTGTAGGAGTGTCATTCACTTTCTTCTTTACATGAATGGTGCCCCCCCAGAAATTTTATAGTGCACAACCTGTGAATCTGTATATGGCAGGCCTGCTTAATTTGGTTTTGCTCATATATTATGAGCTTTTGTGTTGCTTAGTCATTTTGTGTTCTCTGTGTTCATTTGTTTTGAGAAACAAACCTGATATCAGTTTCATCCTTGGAACCGTAAAATTCATCTTTAACTATATCTATATAGGCAACAAACAATATTATTTATGTATATGTAATTTTATTTATTTATTACAATAATCTAGGAGGTAAGACTTTACAAATAAACAAATGTGCAGAAATATTAACTAACTTGCTTGTGAATAACAGACCTGGACCATGCCTCAGAGAAAGTGTGTAAAATGGCTCAAAACTAGAGAAAGCATAGAAGCAAATTATCCACTGACACAGCACTAATAGAAAAGCTATCAAAAGTCTAAATTTGAGCAGAACCAGGAAGAAAGGAAATCATAAGAGGCATGAGACCTTGCTAAATAAATATTTTTATTTCCATAATTAGATGTAAGCATAAGGAAGAGATGAAAATAATTCCTAGTGTCAAGCCTATATAAGTGGAAAGGTTGTAATTTGAATTAACAAGAATTTCGTGTTTAGATTCAAAACAAGTATTTGTGTCAAAGAACCAATTCCAGTAGATTCCATGAGACATGCATATTTATATTCATTTTTCTGCATCAATGCTTTCAAGCTTTTAACCCATCCTTCTGGTGGGAAAGAAAAAAACATAAAAATATGAAATATCTTATCAAGCTTTAATTATGTTTACTTCTTGATTTAAAATTACTCTTTATTAAGTTAAAACGAAGATATTCTAGACTAACTCCAAAGCAGAATTGAAATGGCACACGAAAATGATCAAACATGATTCAAGCATCTCATTTAACTGAGATTTTACTACGTTTGTGTAATGATGTCTAAAATTGTGTTTTCATTAAACATAGCAGAGTATAGCGAAACAGTGAGAGTTATCCTATAGACCTTGTTTGAATCTAAACATATTATCTATTACTGTAACTTGGAGAAAATCACTTAATTTGCGTCAGCCTCAATGCCTTTATCTCTGAGAATAGTAATACCTATCTTGCATGGGGCTTGAGATCAAATAAGTAAAATACAAGCAGAGTGTCTAGCAATTATAGTTGCTCAGTAAATAGCTCTTAATATTACCAATGGTCTCTGATGTGGGAAAAATATTACATAATAAAAAGATCCTTAATCGGGTATCTTGAAAATCAGGCTGAATGCAAAGAACTTCAGATTTTATGTCCTCCCTTTTTTATTTTTACCCAGAGAATAATGCAATTCAGAAAACAGAGGGAGAGATTAATTTCCACTTAAACTGAAAAGTCATCATTATAAGATTTTTTCATCATGTGCTATGGTACATTAAATATAACCATAAAATCTTTGTTACCTCTCTTATTGAAAGGTAGAATGTGGTGTCCCTCTTCTTGAATATGGGCTGATCCAGTGGCTTATTCAATCAACAGAATGCAAGAGAAAAGGTGTTCTTGCACTTGTGAGGTTAAGTCATAGGAAGCCTTACAGATTCCAGCCAAGTCTCTTGAAATGTTTACTTTGGGTGAAGCCACTCACTATGTAAGAATTCAACTACTTTGAGATTTCCAGGTTGCTAAGACTCCAAAACTACACGGAGAAATTTCATGGAGAAAGACAGAGACAGAGAGAAGACCAGCCCCAGATTTTTCAGCCTATGCAGCCCAACTCAAGCGCCAGATTTGTGAATGAAGATGCCATCTTGGTTGGACATTTCAGCACCAAAAGATGTGACTCAAAGAAAACTTAGCCAGAACCAAGGCCCCAGACATATGACACCAGTCAAGTTGTCTAATCTATCTCCAGTCATTCAAGCCACCACAGCTGAGGCCCAGTCATGATGGAGCAGAGATGAGCCATCCCCAGTATTCTTTATCTTTATTCTTAGCTCACAAAGTCCTGACTATAACAACATGGTTTCTATTGTATCTACCACTGAGTTTTGGAATGGTTTGTTATACTGCAATAGGTATCTGGAACATATGTCTTGATCATTTCTTACAGTTCTAAAGCCACGGAACTCCTTCTACCCATATTCAGGGAGAAAGCAATCTCTTGCTTATTTTCATTCTCCCTTTGAGTCATAGAATCTGTTCAGAAGCTTCCTTGGACAGAGTCAGTAAAAGAAAACTCTTGATTACAAAACTCCATTATTACAACCAGGATAAAAGAACAGCCAAATCTGCTCACACACACCCCATTTTTTCACCAAGTCATAAACAATGGATTGGCCAAATTTTTAAGTGCTTGACTCTGATTGAAAGTAAGCAACTTTCCATCTTCAACCTCTTCCCCTCCAACTCAACTTAGAGTGATGCTCTAGTCAACCTCCGGACTTCCTGATGCACCTCCCATCTCTGAAATGAGAAGTGAAGAAAAAACATCTTCAGAAGACTTCTGATATCAAGACAAGTGATAGAACAAAGGCCAAAGCAGCAATATTGCCATCCAGAGGAAGAACTACTGAACCTACACTGCAATATTCAGAAGGAAAGTCAAGACATGAGAGAACTAAGTGTAAAGCACAGCTATACTGGTGGCTTCTATTTAAACAATCAAGGTCAATAAATAGGTCTCTGGGATGATGATCCCTATACCCTGTTACTTGCACCAGAATTGGGACATAACCAGGAACAAACAGTTCAGGAAGCTAGAGTCATTGACACTGAGAGCCAACTACAGGGAACACCAAACATCTGGGGCTATTAGTTCATGTGCTTCTGTACCTAAATTTGGAAAGACTGTAAGACTTTCTGAATCTTCAGGTAACTTGCATACTATTCTAATCATAAGCACTCATGCTCCCTCTTAAGCTAAACCATACAACTTCAGAATCAGGTGTTACTTCTTATTGGTACCACTGTCCACTAAGCAAAGACAGAAATACAGAAGTAATCCTGACCCCCGCCTTTCCCTCATATATTCCCCCTCCCCACTTTTCCCTCTATCCCATATATTACTAGGGTTAATCAGTTCTGCTGCCTAGAGATCTCTTAAAGTCCTTCATTTTAATCATATTCTTTTACCCTGATTCAGATCCTTGTCATCACTAGCCTAGGCTGCCCTCTATCTATTTCTGCCCCTCCCATCTGAACTGTTGCCCTTCATATTCATCCTCAACACTACTACCAATATTATTTCTAAATTGCAAATTTGACCATCAACTATCTAAAGACTTCAACATCTTTCCATTGCACTAATGATAAAGTCCAACTTCTGAACATGTCATAAAGGTCTCCATTTTTTGGCCTTGGTCTGCCAATTTAACTAATGTCTTTTTTTAGTAATTAAAATCTACTATCCTTGTTGTTTTACGAGTGTTAGCAGTTGCTGTTCTTGCTGTTGAAAATATTTCCCCCTTTCATTCACTTAGAAAACTCCTATTCATCCTTTAAAACCCAAATGCAGTGAAACCTATTTTCTCTCTCACTCAAATCACTTTCTCCTCAAAACTGTAATTTTACCTCTGTGTAGCTCAATTGTTTGTTATACTCTAATGACAACAGATTCTTAAATATACTTATCTTTGTATCTTAATATCCAATAATATGACTGACATTTAACAAACGTTAAATATACTTGACACTTGAATTGATTGAATTGAACTAAACTGAATCAATCACTCTCAAGAACACTAATGATTGTTAGGGTTTCCTGCCTCAAGAGTACAAATTCACGATGAATTTTCATAATATTGCTAGTTTTGATTGAGGCACAGCAAACAACAAGTTTACAACAGATTTCCCCTGTGAAAAAAAATAACTTCAGTGAAAGATAACAAATACACTCAGAAGTCCATAAAGGAGGCACGGTAGTCTAGGGGATTCTGTTCTCATCCAAAGACTTGCTGAGATTTGATTCAGAGGGGGAAGATTGATTTTCTAGCTTAAGTTAAACAAGACATCGAACAAATGTCAAAAGCAGGACATAGACTTAGATTCTTCACTGTCACACCAGTAAAGGTATCATCCTTCCATCTCCTTTAGAACAAACAAGAAAGCCTGCTGTGGACCCTGAACAAAACAACAACTGTGAATTTACACAGCTCCTTAAACTTCTAAGCTGTGTACTGAGAGTGAATTTATGCCCCATGGTTTAATAGGTACATGTAGACAAAGGGTTTTTTCCAACAGTTATATATATTGCTAGTTTTACTTTTTAAGAGAAGTACTGTTTTTCAATCTAGAATTTAGACAATGTCTTATACCTGAAAGATGTTTAAATATTAACAGGTTATTATTAAGGTTGATATTGGATTAGAAAGCTTGAAATTATAGTATTAAAGTAACTCTTTTTGAAAAGTTAATGTGATACATTAATATCACTCCACACTAAACTTCTAGGGCTTCAGAAGGAAAAACGCAAAATATAGCACAAAATTCAAAAGATATGTGAAATATGTTTTTAAAAACCACTTTATTAGGGTATAAGTGACATGTAAAAAGCTGTATACATTTAATGTAGAGAACTCGATGAGTTTGGAGATAGGTATAAACCCATGAAACCATCAGCATCATCAAGGCCATGAACATGAACATATTCATCACCTCCCAAAGTTTCCTCCTGTCCCCTTTATTATAATTTTATGTGTGTAGTAAGAACTCTTGTACATAAAATCTGCCCTCTTCAAAAATTTTAAGTATATAATACAGTACCATTAGCTATAGGCACTTTGTTGTATAATAGATCTTCAGAATGTATTTATCTTACATAACTGAAACTTTGTACCCTTAACCATCACCTCCCCATTTCCCCCTCCCCCAGCCCCTGGCAACCACCATTCTACTCTGCTTCTATGACGTTGACTCTTTTAGATTCCACATATGAGTGAGATTATATAGTATTTGTCTTTCTGAGAAATTTTTTTTTTAATAAATTTATTTATTTATTTATTTATTTATGGCTGTGTTGGGTCTTTGTTGCAGTGTGCGGACTTCTCAAAGCAGTGGCTTCTCTTGTTGTGGAGCACGGGCTCTAGGCGCATCGGCTTCAGTAGTTGTGGCACGTGGGCTCAGTAGTTGTGGCATGCAGGCTCTAGAACACAGGCTCAGTAGTTGTGGCACACGGGCTTAGTTGCTTCACAGCATGTGGCATCTTCCGGACCAGGGCTCGAACCCGTGTCCCTTGCATTGGCAGGTGGATTCTTAACCACTGCGCCACCAGGGAAGTCCTTTCTGAGAAATCTTTATTCTAGCTCTATACCAGTGAAGGTAACAGTCTATTGTATATAATTTAAGACTGAAATCAGAAAAGTAATGAAAGGACAAAACTTTTTAACTAATACAACAAACTTTCTATTATTCTGGTTGAAACCCATTTATAAATACTACTGTGCATTTCAACTGGTTGAGAAAGACTCATTTCAGCATTGTTCCCATTGGTTTTGTTATCTATGACCATGAAGATTTTAGCACGTATAAGAAACACATGACTTGAGAGTTGGGAGGCTTCTTAAAGTGTATATTCCTGGCCCTGTTTCCAGAGATTCTTAATTAGTTGGTAAAGGTTAAGAACCACAAATCTGCATTTCCTGAACTCTGTTAGAGATTCTGATGCAGTAATTCCTCACACAACACTTTGAGAAGCTCTGCCTTAAGTAGGGAGATTTTTAGATTCTGGTTTATACAGAATGCACTTGCTTTATTCTTATTGTACTGTGTAGTATCTCTTTTTTTTTCTCAAAAGTTTAGTGGCTTAGAAACAAACTATATGGCCATCTTAGTCTTAGGATACAAGGGCATCTTTGGGTTATCCATAAGTTTAAAGATTCTGTAGAGTTTAGGTCAGCTCAGGAAGCAGAGAAGCAGTTGTCACTTTGGAGAATGTGGGGCTAAAACAACCTGATGCAGTTATAGAGGTATCTACTCTTCCAGAAGTACCAAAACTACTGCCCCTTTCTCCTTGGAATACACTGTGCCAAAAAGACCTAAGTAAACCACTTAAAACTGTTCAAATTGGTCTCATTAGGATCTACCCACACTCCTGGAATTTGACTGCATCTGAGCTAGCCTTTCATATGTGAAAATTAGAAGAGCCATCTGAATCTCAATGTTCCATTCCTGTTTTCTTACCTGTTTTCATCACATCTTTAAGCTTTACTGCCTTATGAGAAAAATTCTTACACATAGGAACCAGGATATAATATGATTTCTCCATCCCAGCAATCTCCATTCTGATCCCAAGAAATCATAAGTGCTTTGGAATTAGTACAATGTACATGTTAACCCATATCTGCTCCTATCATTATAATAATAAGTTCTGTCTACACAAATAAACAATAATATTGTTCAAATGTCTGCATATGATTTTATGATTAATAAAATAACTGTATCTGATGTGTTTCACTTTGCCCATAGCAGGGGAAAAAAAAGCACATAATCATTTAAATTCTCACTTAACAGCTCACATCCCGTATCATTGCAAGAACATCTTTCTTTTTCCCCTAAACACCACAGTAAAGCCAAAAACTTTCCACAGAGCTTCGATTCTTATCAAATGGTAAATATTGGTGGCTGTCTCCCATTACGGGAGCAGAAACTCATATGTGACAGGAACATTCTGTGACTACCACTGGCAGTTGGTAGCCCAGAGTGAAGACGTATTCCAGTGAACATCTAGGAGAGCCAAAGAGGCCCTTTGCCTTATGGTTGTTTTCCCTATCACCACAGACTGGGCCTTCCAAGGTTTTTCAAGTCTAGCCTCACTGAGAGTGTACTCACCCATGGGGTATTCCACACCAAAATTGACCTAGTGATCCAAAATGTCAGCTCTTTAAATGAATTCACACAACCCTGTTACCAAAGTGCAATCCTCCCTCCTAGGAGATCTAGGATGGAACACTTTCATCACTTCACTAAACTGGAATTCCCATTCTTCCCGTATTACCACCAAAATCACACCAAATAAAACCTTTATCCTCTGGTAGACACCAGCCAGCTGTTTACCAAGTCCAACTGCTTTCTTCTTGTGTGCACAGTGAGATTACATTTCCCTGTTTCCTGTAAATGTAGGTTTGGTCATATAACTTACTTTTGGTCAATGAGTATCAGAAGACAGGATGTATGCTACTTGTTCTATGTGGCCCTACACCTTCTCTTTCCCCTTCTGCTATCTAGATATTGATTCCCAAGGTTAACCAGGCATTCACATTTTAAAGATAAGAAAGCTGTGACTGAAGGAAGCTAAATCCTGAATCACCAGTTATAGGAAACTATCTGATCAGAACTAGCCACACCTCTTATTACGTGAATGAAGAACAGACTTTGTTTCAAACTGCTGAGATTTTAGTATTTATCTGTTACACATCTATTACTATTTTAATTAATATGCAAACTTGAAGAGATTTTACTTTAAGGATCTTGGGTAAGAATAGCCATGCTCACTATAACAAGTTTTCTTAACTTTGAATCCTGTGGAAAAGAAGAATTTGGGATCTCAAATCTTTCTCTCCAAGAAGTTTCTTAATCATCTTAAAGGAATTTATCATACCCTCTCCAGAATCCTTCAAGTTCTTCCAACCAATAGTTTGTCTTGGGAAAAAATAGTAAATTCCTATCAGTTACCCTAATACATGCAAATTTATTGAACAGTTTTACTGAAATGAATGTATTGTTTCAATGAATGAATGAATGCTAAAAATTTAATCTCTTGTAGAGGAAGCCATTTTAAAATTTAAGGCCTTGAAAAAGGGTCCTTGTACTCAAAATGTGAGAATCACTGAAACCCATAGATTTTTAGAATATAGTTTATGCCAATATAATCACATTATTTTATTTTAAAACTTTAATTTTAATTTTGTATAGTCATATTCTTACAGCACCTTTTTTTTCTCCTCTGGTCAATGGAGCCCCTGAAAGAGCTCTAAGGGGCCATTTGGCTCACCTGAGTATACTTTTAAATGATAACAATGATAGTAACTAACGCAACCATTATTAGGCACTAGACACAAGCCCGAGCACCTAACATATCTTAACATAATTAATCTCTTCCAAAACTTCATGAGGAAAGTACTATTACTATCTTCATTTTATAGATGAGAAAACGGAAGGTCAAGGACACACCCAGCAAATGTCAGGGATGAGATTCAAATCTAGGCCCTCTGTTGGGAGATTGGGATTGACATATATACACTAATATGTATAAAATGGATAACTAATAAGAACCTCCTGTATAAAAAAATAAAATTAAATTTAAAAAAAATCTAGGCCCCCTGACTCCAGGGTCTGTGTCATCGCCCATTTAGAGGATGTTACTTCTTCAGTTTCAAAGCCACTTATCTAATGGAAACACATTATATCTAAAAGAAAAACACGGACAAGAGAGGTTTAATGACTTTTCCAAAGTCACAGTGCAATATGGTAGCAGAATTAGACCTAAAATCCAATTTGGGAACTCAAAGTACAATATTGGGTTATATGAGCCACTCTGCAATTGAAATGTAGGCACTGGCAGTTTTTACTTTCTTTAGTTTTATTATTTCTTGTTTTATTAAGTGAAAGGCATTTATTTTCTCATCTTCAACTTATTTTTGAGAGTTTTTTCTTTTACATATTTTGACTTACTACCCCATCCTTCCCATTTACCCTTCCAAATAAATATCACTTTCCAAATTACCCTTTAAAAATGTGCACACATCTCAATTTATCTAATAATGTAAATTTATGTCAAATCATTTATTGAAGGAGGAAGGGCATAAATAAATCAAAGAACAGCATTGAAAATTAAAAATAAATATGTAATGAATGGCATAACTGCTCAATAAAATGTCATTGATTAGGTGCCAGAAAATGATTCCAATACTAAGAGAAAAGCTACTCTGCCACTTAGGGAAAAAATGAAGTATATTTTGGTGCCTAGAGTGTGCTCATAAATGTTAGCTATTGGGCGCTTTAAAGACAAGAGTCATGATAGTATGGCCCCTCCCATGTACACAAATAGCCATTAATAGCTCTTTTGCTGGCTTTCCTATGTGCATGTGCATATGTGTACATGTTTTCCCACAATAGTTAGGACGGCACCAAGACACATACACACTACTTTGTATAGTATTCAATTTGTATATAACAGAAGTAAAAGAAATACACATATGTGCAATACATATATCTTGAATGTTTGATTACATACTTGAAATAAAACATAAACATTGTTTTTGTAGGGGAGCAAAATTTGCCACCCCAAAATGTGTCTCCTTGGCAAGAGAATTAATTTAGTCTGATTATTTTTAAGAAACAAAAGACTAAGAAAGTCTCTCTTCTTACCTCTCCCTTAACTGACTAAAAGCATTTAGACAGAGAGCCTGGTCCAGAAGGAGCACTATCACCAGAGATATCTACAAAAAATATGGGCTAGGTGTGGTAGGGGGAACTCAGCAAGGCCTGTGTCTCATTGTTTCTGCGTGGCCCAGCAAATATTTCTTTACCAAACGTTTGTTTTTCCTATCTTCCTATAAGTTGTCTTCCTCCTCTTTGAAGTCCCAGACCCCTACCCCCTTCTCCTCAGTTTAGGGTGATATATAAGCCTCAATTGCCTGAATGTCAAAGGGTCTCATTTTTCTTATGTTGTTCCTATATGTTCAAAATTAAATTTGATTTTCTCCTGTTAATCTGTCTCATGTCAATTTAATTCTTAGGCCAGCCAGAAGAACATAGAAAGGGTAGAGGGAAAAGTTTTCCTTCCCCAACATTTTTGAAATAGTGATTATTAGAAAATGGGATTTGGGGGGATTTGGTTTTGATTTTACAAATGGGTTCATTTTTACTTATTGCTTGACCATGGCATTACCAAAACTCCTTAAAAGATACTAGTAAAAGTATAATATACTCTAACTATAACTTTATGAGCTTTTAATTGTTGCTTTGATAAGATAAATTATAGGAATACATATGCTCATATAATATTTTATAGCTGTAGGGGCTTCCCTGGTGGTGCAGTGGTTGAGAGGCCCACGCACCGCGATGAAGAGTGGCCCCCGTTCGCCACAACTAGAGAAAGTGGTACATATTTTTAATGATAACTAAAGAGACATTAAAATATAATGGAACTGGGCTTCCCTGGTGGCGCAGTGGTTGAGAGTCTGCCTGCCAATGCAGGGGACACGGGTTCGAGCCCTGGTCTGGGAAGATCCCACATGCCGCGGAGCAACTGGGCCCGTGAGCCACAACTACTGAGCCTGCGCGTCTGGAGCCTGTGCTCCGCAACAAGAGAGGCCGCGATAATGAGAGGCCCGCGCACCGCGATGAAGAGTGGCCCCCGTTCGCCACAACTAGAGAAAGCCCTCGCAGAGAAACAAAGACCCAACACAGCCAAAAATAAAAATAAATAAATAAATAAATAAGTAAAATTTAAAAAATATATATATATATATATTTTATAGCTGTACAGAAATGCCTTGATTCCTGATCTTGACATTTGGAATAGATTTTTCTTTTTCTATGCAATTCTTTTGTTGTATGCAATACTCTAAGTGGGATTTTGCAGAGTATAGCAAAGCATAAGTGGCAGTCTTAACTGAAAGTACAACACAACACTTGAAGTCTTGCATGTATGCAAAACAAACCACTGAGGCCTAGGAATGAATCAGCTTGTTTAAGAGACCAAAAAACCAAATATAAGTAGATACAGATGTGGGCTCAACTAATAGGTTGACCAAATTTGAGGCTCAAAAACCACACATGTGTTTGACATTAAATAGTTCCTCTAGAGTTGTCATCCAGAGGACAACACTCTGAAAACTGGCCATGATTTCTAAATAATCTCACCCTATTTTTATTTCAATTAATAAATCGTCTGAGGACAAAAGAGATGATACAAAATAGCTGTGTGTGGCAAATGATTGAAGAAAGTTTTTTTCACCCACATTTCAACAGAAGAGGGCAATTGTACTCTCTGATAGACTACCAAAGGGGTGCAAAAGGCCTGGACACTTGAAAAAGAGGAAACTGCTATCAGGGTGGCAGCTGTGGCTATATGCTGTGTATCAGAACAGAGAACAGTCCTAAGAGAAGCACAGGCGATGTCTTCTGCCCCTTGTGATGATAGAGATAAGGTCACTTAACCAGAAAATCAAGGACGGGTGTAGCCTCCAGATATGAGGAAAGGGGAATTGACAACCATGTTAATTCTTGTTATTTGCAAAAGTACAAACTTCCTGACATGAACAGCTTGGAGCAGAGCCTCTTCCTTCATAAAGTTATTAAATGACTTGCATTTGAAATATTAATTAAAAGGTCTAATGTTGACAAAGTCCTTAGGAACCTACTGAACTATATAACTGGCAAGAAAGTCAAAGACTTGAGTCATCCTCAAACTTTGGTACACATTAGAATCACTCAAAGAGCTTTAAAAATCCAGATTATCAGGCCATACTTCAATTAAATTGAAATTTCTTACAGTGAGTGAGACTCAGGCATTAGTATGTTTTAGGGTTTCTCAGGTGATTCCAATGTATGGCTGAGTCTGAGAACCAGTGCTTTAGTACAGTAACTACGGATTCTTTTAGTGACAGTTTGGTACAGGTTAAAGAACAAGATTGAGTTTTAGAAACGAACAAAATGAGTTACGCATCTTAAGCATTTTTCCCAATTCCTACAAATTTCTTTCTTTATCTTTTAAGTAAGGATGGTGATACATACTCCATAGGTATTTGTGAGGCTTAAATTACACTTAAGGTATTTGAAACAGAAATAAGAGATGTGGTTATTTTTCTCCTCTCCATATATTTATACTGCCACTCATGACACTGGATCCCTTAAACTTGTACCTAATTTGTTTTCTTTTCTTTTCTTTTTCCCTTGTTCTGCCTCTACCTCACTTAAGCCCCCCTCCCACTTAAGTTTTACTTATTTTTTTTAACCTTCTTCCTCATTTTACCTTTTTTTTTTTCCATCTCTCTTTGGTAAAGTTCTGCCTCACTGACGCAACTTAAGAATGTAGAATTTGAGAGCTTGTTTTCACACCACTGTAAAGCAATTATACTCCAATAAAGATGTTAAAAAAAAAAGAAAAGAAAAGAAAACAATGATCCAGATTAGTTCATAACCACCTAAATTTAGGAAACAGTGGCCCAGTCTATTCCCCTCATTGCATAAGTGAGATGACTGCAGTTCTCTGCCTGAAGATAAGCACCATGTCCAGAGATCATATGGGTAGCTAGACGCAGGGTCAAAACCATAGCTAAGGTAATGTGCTCTTTCCATGGCATACCTATCCCATCCAGGATTATGAGCCTTAGAGAGAGAAACTGGGTTTTTGTCTTCCCATCCCCACCCATGATATTTGGCATAATAACTAGCGCATAACCACTTAAGAAATGCATGGTGAATTAATTTTAGGGCTGTAGACTGCAGATTCTATGTCGATAACTTCCAAAGAGGTTACAAAAAATCGTATTACTTGAGGTAAGTATTTTATAACTGAAAACACCAGATTTAAAAAGAAACAGAAAGAAATGAATAGATGTACATTTTATTTTAAATAAATACCAGCATTTTACTCCAGAAAATTCCTTCTCAGTGCTCTCCTGCCACTTTCCAGGGACTATAAAATATTTTAATTTCAACCTGATTACTGGGAAATTCATGCAGTGAAGTTCCCTCTGCTGCAAAATCTGTGGACCTGAAGAGGAGATAGAGCACAGGCTGATGAGAAAAGGCTAGTCCCTCTATAAACACAGGAGGGAGCTATGAGATTTGAAAAGCAAACAGAAAAAAATAAAGGACAAAAAAAGTATTGCGGCTGTCAAGGTATATTGTTTTAGGAAATAATGAACACTCTTCTAATCTCACATCCTGTGACATAGGATTTTTTCATTCACAATTAAGCCTCTAGGTTTTTGTACTGCTGTTCTTTAAAAAAAAGAAAAAGCCCAATTGTACCTTCTTGGCATCAGCACTTTTTTCATCTTTGCTATGTCCCCATACTTGTTTTGATCTGACAAGCTTAATGTCATTTGATAGGATGAAAGCAAACCATTTTCTGAGAGCTGAGTGCTTGAAGGACACTCATCCATTTTGTGAGGAATTTCTATCCTTTCTAGCACTTCTATCATCTTTGCTGTAGATAACAGAATAAAAATGAATACATTATAAAGTCTGAAGTCCTGTCAGAAGAAAAAAAAATTAACTCTTCATACTATCTAGCATCCTAAGATGTATACAGAAAGCTATACTAAACATAAGACCTTTTACCTAAAAATAAAAGCAACTGCCATTTAAAAAGAACTAACCATGTACTTGTCACAATAAGAACATACATCTACGTTTCAAGTATTTCATTTAGTGCTAATGATATTAATAGGATTTTTTTGATTGTATTTGCTTTTTTTTTTTATTTTTTTATTTTTTAACATCTTTATTGGAGTATAATTGCTTTACAATGGTGTGTTAGTTTCTGCTTTATAACAAAGTGAATCAGCTATACATATACATATATCCCCATATCCCCTCCCTCTTGCGTCTCCCTCCCACCCTCCCTATTCCACCCCTCTAGGTGGTCACAAAGCACTGAACTGATCTCCCTGTGCTATGCGGCTGCTTCCCACTAGCTATCGGTTTTACATTTGGTAGTGTATATATGTCAATTCTACACTCTCACCTCGTCCAAGCTTACCCTTCCCCCTTCCCATGTCCTCAAGTACATTCTCTACGTCTGCATTTTTATTCCTGTCCTGTACCTAGGTTCATCAGAACCATTTTTTTTTTTTAGATTCCATATATATGTGTTAGCCTACGGTATTTGTTTTTCTCTTTCTGACTTACTTCACTCTGTATGACAGACTCTAGGTCCATCCACCTCATGACAAATGACTCAATTTCATTTCTTTTTATGGCTGAGTAATATTCCATTGTATAATACTTATATTTGTCTTAAAATTTAGTTAGAATACGAAACTTCTGGGAACATATGACTAGCGTGCCTCCATTAATTCTCATCATAAACTATTCAGAGAGTTCTTATTCACATTACCCTCTATGATTTATTATCTACAGAAACTGATAAAGAAGAGTCCTTGCCTTCCAGGAACTTAGACTTGTAGTTGACTATCTGCCTTAGAGTACAAAACAAGTTCTTCAATTAAAAAAAAAAAAGAATGGGTAAATTAAGATTGCCTATTCTTCTTTTCTCCCCTTCCCCATTCCTCACCAATCTCTCTCCCTCCTATGTCTTACTTCCTTTGAATACTGAAATTGTTCTACTGCTTCCTTGGGAAAGTAGACTCCAAGATCCTCCAATATTGCTTAATCTCTCATTCATCCCTCCGGGGAGTGATTGAGAAAAGGAAAGCCCATGGAGTTTGAGAACCTCATATAATAAGAAAGGGCTACCCGTCCTAGCCCTTTCACTATAACTAATATGCTACTCTCCATCCCCAAGGGAGAGCTTGGTTCTAATAATAAACTCTCCAAGAATATGATGAAATAAATTGAAATTTTTTGAAAGAATGAATAGATTCTAGGGAGACAAGCCCCAAAGCCCTTAGGAAGTTTCTTAATGGAAATGAGGAGCTGAAGAAAGCAAAAGTAAATTTAAAATCACCTTCCAGACTAAATTCTCTGAGGGTATATTACGGTCAGTTTCAAATGCCCATGTCTGGTTGTGATTTATGTTTGTTTTTGAAGCACAAAAAATTCGTAATGACCAGATAAGATACTTTCAATGAGAGATGTTTACTGAAAGAAATACTATTTTTTAAAAAATTTTAATGCAGTCTTAAATAGTTTCAAGTAATCAGGAAAATGGAACAAACAGGAAAATGGAAAAGATATAATGAGCTAGGGATTTTTTTTCTTTCATATCAAGTTATTTTAAAAAGGAAGAATCCAACTGCTTTCTTTAGGGTCCCTCATCTCTTGTTCTCCATTCTCTTCGCTTTCTTGTTGCCATTTTTTGCTGACTGCACTACTTCATCTGCTTTCAAGATATTTTGATGCCAAGTGGCACAAAGAGTTTCCTTTCATCATTTTTGAACTCTTGGTAGGTATTTACACCATCATTTACAATAAGGGTATCAGTCAAACTTAAGATGTTGTGAACATCACAGTCACTGCAATGAAGTGTTGGTGCTTAGCTGAAAGAGGTAATAAATTGGTTCTACTGACCTAGGAGCACAAACAAGTTTTAAGAAACTGCTTTTCAATCCAGGAAAAGGAAACAACACAAGTTCAATGTTTTCTATTGCTCAGTATGCTTTATTTTTTTTTTTTTTTCAAATCAGGTAGGAGAAGAGTGTTTGAACAGAATGAGTCCACAAACTTTTATATGGAAATAAAAATCATCTTATAATGCAATGCCACTTTCTTTTTTCATTGTTCATATTATAGGGTACTGACTGGAAGAAAAAGCCTTCAGTAACCTTCAATTCACTTCCTGATTAAGAATATTAGGAGCTGAATGCAATATAAAATGTAAAGCACTTCAGTTCTCATATTTTATTGATATGGCATCTGAGATATAGAGAAGTAAAATACTTCTTCCATAATCACACCGACTGTTGAATCAGGCCCATGAATGCAGATGTCAGCTCCACGCTAATTTGATCACACTATGAACTGAATTATGACTGAAGTTTTTGCTTTATATCTAGTTTCTCACAAAAAGAGGATTAGGGCAACATAAGGAACATCAAATCCAACCCATCCAACCCATTTTTCTGCCTTAGTAGACAAGATTTATATTTCTTTCCAGTAAAGCTCTTGATGGATGATGACAAACAGAGTAAGTCATAAATTACAGTTCAAAATTAAGGTGCATAAGACCAAAATCAAATCTGGTCATGGAGCTGACCCTGAAAAATTAACACATTCATCTTATTGACCTATAGGAGTCAGTAAGGCAAAGCCTAAGCTTCATTTCAACATGAGGATTAACTTAGAAAGTACAAACATGAACAGAATCAGAAGGATTCAGAAAGGATTGAGAAGGACCCTCAAGATAGCATTAATATAATGCCACTTATCAGATTTAATCTGAAAATTTTCTTCACTCAATAATCCTTTAAAATAAAACCACCAACACAGTTGACTTAGAAGGTAGACAGCCAATTCAATAAAAACTTGGGACTTCAAGGAGGGAAAATGAAGTAAAAAACAAGAACAAAAGTATCCTGAAAAGTCCCTTTTGCAAAATGAAGCACTTAATTTATCAAGCAGGGATCACAAAGAGTTACTTATGGCCTCTTATAGTGGATACTTTAATGTAAAATAGATAAGTGCCAGAATCAAGGTATTCATGATCCTAGGAAGGCAAGACAAACACACAAGATACGCTAGTCATTCTCTGTTTGTTCACATATTCTGCTTCATTTTCTGCTCTTCTCTAATTGTTCTGTGCCTTGGAAGTTTGTACCATTCAAACTCCATCTCCCAGGCTGTCTTAGCTTCATTTTGAGTTCAGCCAGAGGAACATTAACTGGATGTAAGTTAGGAGAAAAAGGGTTGGTGGATATCTCCTCCATTCCTTCCATGCTCTAGAGCCATGTCTTGGGCAATTTCTGAATCCCTGGATAACTAGCTCTCCCACTGGGCAGGCCCACTTCCAAAGTGCTAGTTCTCACAAATTTTGGTAATACCTTTTCCAAATCTTGCCCCTCAGCTCTAGAGGTGGTAAAAGCTTCATGCTGTTGCTCCTTTCTGAATACCAACCATTCTTTGTTGCTGTTTTTAAAACAGCTTTATTGAGGTATAATTATACATATTTAATGTACATAATTTATATTTAATATATATTTATATATAGTTGCACATATTTAATGTATACATTTAAATCACATATACCTAATGTATGCAATATAATGCATATTTAATATATTTAGTTTATATATATTTAATATATATTTAATGCATACAAATTTGATGAGTTTGGACATATGCATAAACCTGTGAAACCATCACCACAATCAAGGTGACAGACATGTGCATCACCTCCCAAAGTTTCCTTGCATCTCTTTGGGTATTTTCTGTTTTGTTTCATTTTGTTTTGTGATAAGGAAACTTAAAATGGGATCTACCGACTTAACGTACTTCTAAGTGCACAATACAGTACTGTTAACTATAGGTGCTATGTTGTACAGCAGATCTCTAGAACTTATTCATCTCGCATAACTGAAAATCATACCTGTTGAACACCCTTTTTCTCCCTTCCCACAGTCCCTAGCAACCATCATTCTATTCTCTGTTTCTATGAGTTTGACTATTTTACATAGGTCATATAAGTGGAATGTAGTATTTGTACCTCTGAGACTGCCTTACTTCAGTTAATATAATATCCTCCAGGTTCATCCATGTTTTCACAAATGGCATCTCTTTTTAAAGGATGAAAATATTCCATTGTAAGGCATACTTTTTTTCAGGACTGAAGAGCCTAGACTTAAGCAAATCACAGCTCTGCCTTAAGATAATTAATATCTTCCACCCAGTTTATACCAAGTGTTGCAGTTTGAGGATAGCAACAAGACAATAAAATAAGGAAGCTCTGACTGGGAAGGCTGTCCAGTCTTTCACACAGAACTAGGAAGTGAAAAGATCTTGACTGGGTTACCATATTCCAGAATTATATATTGGGTTTTAGGCTATGTTCCTTATAAGTTAATAAACTCAGAAGCTATTAGTTTTATAATTCTAGTTAACAACTCTAAAATCATAAGAAATTTGGAAAATTTGGGAATGAAACTGAAAAATGAATTTATTAAGTTATATTTGTAAATACTGCTTTAAAATGGATTTTAATTACTTGTACATATTGATCAGCACACTCTCCCAGGAGACAACTCTACTTGGGATGCCACCCACAATATATGGTTCACCATTCTTCTAGTGGCTCAGGTTTCCTATCCTTTCTATCAAGTAAAGAGGTTTGGAACAGCCGGAGAATATATTTAACCAATTCACTTCAATCCTTTCATGTAGTAGATAAATAAAACGAGAAATGTATAGCATCTAGAACAGGTAAGTACACATAGTAGTAAGTTTACAAATATTTGTGCATGATAAAGAAATAGGAATATTGAGCAAGGAGGATAAACTCCATGAGGAGAAGTTTCCATTAGACTTCTAATTATTTCAGTTGCAAGGACAAAGTTGATGCCAAACTCAGAAATTCTCAAATCACCTCATGAAACACATGACCCTGTTTATTACAACAGGTGTTAAAATGTGTTAAGAATTATTGCCCCAAATCAGACAATGTAAGGCAAACAGTAAAACAGGAACGTGTGTTTCCTGACTTTCAAATCAGGTATAAGTCTCTTAGATAACAAAACTCTAAAGTTTCTGAAATTATTCTTTACTTGATCCAAATCATATAGTGATTATCATTTTAAATGAGTAAAGTATTGCCAGAGAATTGAATCCAACACAGTCTGTAAACTATCATTTGGAAAAGGACTTTTAGCATTTTAATTGTAATATTAGTTTCAATAAATTTGTTTAAATTTTTGTCAAAGTTATGAAAATGAACATTTCAACAATTTTACGTAAGTGATTTTTACAGCTTGGATAGAACACAAAGATCAACTGGTTTAACTCCCTCATTTAAGAGAGATTAAAACCTGAGCCCAGGAGTTGACTGTCTCAAGTACTGTGGCTTATTTATAGCAGAGCCAGGACAGGAATCTAAGTCCCCAAAAGCTGGTTCAGCACTCTCTCCTCTCTGACATAAGTCAAACCCAATTCTCATGAAGAATATATGTCTTGTTCTGATAAAACTAATTTATGTAAAAACATACAGTCCTTTAAATGGATAGAAGTCCATACAATTTTTAACACTTCTGACACATACACTGTTATTTTTGTTAACTGGGACAAAATACCCATCAATTCACCTGTACCTGGGAATGGTTTCTCTTAAGGGAACTGATGTAATTAAGAGCTAAAATCCTTTTTATTGAGAAAGTAATAAAGGAGCTTGAACAACTAAAACAATGCATATTATGTGTCCCTTAGTAGGCCATGATATAATTCTGTTAAAATTTGAAAGAACTGAAAGAAAGTCAATGAGTACATGGAGAACTAGACCCTAAGTTATCTACTGCAAAACAAACAATTAGCAAAACTATCACCTGGAGGGTTTTGGAAAATAGCAAGTATACCTAATAAACTCATAAATCTGACTAAGGAGATGTCTAGAAAGAGTTAAAAAAAAATCAATTAACTTCTTTAAATGCCTCTAATAATATACGAGAAGAAAGAGATAAACTAAGAAAGGAATTATTCAGTTTTAGAAAAGAATGTAGACAAAACATAGAGTGCCCAGGATAGCCTTTCCAGCTAAGAAGAGTCAAAGTTAAACAATGACCTTAGAGCAGAAAACAGAACTTGGACAGTAAAATGCAGTCTCAGGGTAAAGAAGTAAAGGCTATAGCTACAGATCCTTGTTTAAAATCTCAGAAAGATTTTAGGTGGCCCAAGGTAGATAAGGACTTGTCTTAGAAAGAAATGTGGGTGTAGATTTTGTTTAATGGATTGAACACCCAAAAAGAATCATAAGCAACCCAACAGATGGTGGTGGGGGGAGAGGGAGAGAGGGAAAGAGAGAGAGAGAGATGGAGAATTTGTGCTATTAGAAGCACCATGAGCTTAGACTAAAAGGGACAGACACAGTTCAGAATGAGAAGAATTCTTGGTACCCTCAAAGTTTTGCACACAGGAAGAACACTAAGAAAGCTACTCAGCTACAAACAGGGACCACTTAATGAAGATAGGATGACTCAGAAGGCTGAACTAAGATACTACAGGACCAATTGGTGACCCAAGGAACAGGCCTGGGCCTTAAACCAAGAAACTGGAATCATGCAGTCAGTAGAATTTTAGAATTACTGTGAACTATTCCTTCTCTTGAATAGAACTGTCAACTAATGCTATCCTATGCCTATCTCAATATTGTATATATAGATGTGAGGAGGGCAGATAACCTGTCTTTTTATTTCCCAGGTATTCTATTTAAGAGGAATAAAACTCAAGGAAATGCACCTTAAGAGTCTCTTCTATTTCTAGACCTAATTAAGATAACAAAGTCCTGGACGTTCATACATTATCATAAGGAAATAAGAGTTTAGTGGTCTTGAAAGGGGGTGAATGTACTTTTTCATGTGAGAAAAATGTAAATATTATCTGCCCAGGGGATTGACTGTGGTAGATTAAAGATGGCTGCAAATCCTTCACACTTCTTTCACTGAGAGATTCTTTTATCCTTTCTTTTGAACCTGGTCTGGCCTATGGTTGCTTTAACCAATGGAATATCATACAAGTGATGCAGAACTGATACTATATACTGGCCTAGGCCTAGCCTTTAAGAGGACTGATGCTTCTACTATGGTCTCTTATAAACCTGACCATTTTGTAAGAAATCTAAATACAGTAGAAATCTGCCAGACTAGGGATTTATCCCAGGGATGCAAGGATCCTTCAATATACACAAATCAATCAGTGTGATACACCATATTAACAAATTGAAGAAAAACCATATGATCATCTCAATAGATGCCGAAAAAACTTTTGACAAAATTCAACACCCATTTATGATAAAAACTCTCCAGAAAGGGGGCATAGAGGAAACCTACCTCAACATAATAAAGGCCATATATGACAAACCCACAGCAAACATCACGCTCGATGGTGAAAAACTGAAAGCATTTGCTCTAAGATCAGGATCAGGAACAAGACAAGGATGTCCACTCTCACCACTATTATTCAACACAGTTTTGGAAGTCCTAGCCATGGCAATCAGAGAAGAAAAAGAAATAAAAGGAATACAAATGGGAAAAGAAGAAGTAAAACTGTCACTGTTTGCAGATGACATGATACTATACATAGAGAATCCTAAGGATGTCACCAGAAAACTACTAGAGCTAATCAATGAATTTGGTAAAGTTGCAGGATACAAAATTAATGCATAGAAATCTCTTGCATTTCTATACACTAACAATGAAAGTTCAGAAAGAGAAATTAGGGAAACGATCCCATTCACCATTGCAACAAAAAGAATAAAATACCTAGGAACAAACCTACCTAAGGAGGTAAAAGACCTGTACTCAGAAAACTATAAGACACTGATGAAAGAAATCAAAGGTGACACAAACAGATGGAGAGATATACCACATTCTTGGATTGGAAGAATCAATACTGTGAAAATGACTCTACGACCCAAAGCAATCTACAGATTCAGTGCAATCCCTATCAAATTACCAATGGCATTTTTTACAGAACTAGAACAAAAAATCTTAAAATTTGTATGGAGACACAAAAGACCCCAAATAGCCAAAGCAGTCTTGAAAAAGAAAAACGGAGCTGGAGGAATCAGGATCCCAGACTTCAGACTACACTACAAAGCTACAGTAATCGGGCTTCCCTGGTGGCGCAGTGGTTGAGAGTCTGCCTGCTAGTGCGGGCGACACGGGTTCGAGCCCTGGTCTGGGAAGATCCCACATGCCGCGGAGCGGCTGGGCCCGTGAGCCACAACTACTGAGCCTGCGCGTCTGGAGCCTGTGCCCCGCAACGGGAGGGGCCGCGATAGTGAAAGGCCCGCGCACCGCGATGAAGAGCGGTCCCCGCACCGCGACGAAGAGTGGCCCCCACTTGCCGCAACTGGAGAAAGCCCTCGCACGAACCGAAGACCCAGCACAGCCAAAAATAAAAAAAATAAATAAATAAATAAATAAAAATAAAAAAGTAGCTATAA
This sequence comes from Balaenoptera musculus, assembly GCF_009873245.2. NCBI lineage: Eukaryota > Metazoa > Chordata > Mammalia > Artiodactyla > Balaenopteridae > Balaenoptera > Balaenoptera musculus. The sequence continues at coordinate 29,901,755 of NC_045806.1, forward strand.
AATTTAAAAAAAAAAAAAAAAGCTACAGTAATCAAGACAATATGGTACTGGCACAAAAACAGAAATATAGATCAATGGAACAGCATAGAAAGCCCAGAGATAAACCCACACACCTATGGTCAACTAATCTATGACAAAGGAGGCAAAGATATACAATGGAGAAAAGACAGTCTCTTCAATAAGTGGTGCTAGGAAAACTGGACAGCTACATGTAAAAGAATGAAATTAGAACACTCCCTAACACCATACACAAAAATAAACTCAAAATGGATTAGAGACCTAAATGTAAGACAGGATACTATAAAACTCTTAGAGGAAAACATAGGAAGAACACTCTTTGACATAAATCACAGCAAGATCTTTTTTGATCCACCTCCTAGAGTAACTGAAATAAAAACAAACAAAGGGGACCTAATGAAACTTAAAATCTTTTGCAAAGCAAAGGAAACTACAAACAAGACGAAAAGACAACCCTCAGAATGGGAGAAAATACTTGCAAACGAATCAATGGACAAAGGATTAATCTCCAAAATATATAAACAGCTCATGCAGCTCAATATTAAGAAAACAAACAACCCAATCCAAAAATGGGCAGAAGGCCTATATAGACATTTCTCCAAAGAAGACATACAGATGGCCAAGAAGCACATGAAAAGCTGCTCAACATCACCAATTATTAGAGAAATGCAAATCAAGACTACAATGAGGTATCACCTCACACCAGCCAGAATGGGCATCATCAGAAAATCTACAAACAACGAATGCTGGAGAGGGTGTGGAGAAAAGGGAACCCTCTTGCACTGTTGGTGGGAAGGTAAATTGATACAGCCACTATGGAGAACAGTATGGAGGTTCCCTAAAAAACTAAAATTAGAACTACCATATGACCCAGCAATCCCACTACTGGGCATATACCCTGAGAAAACCATAATTCAAAAAGACACATGCACCCCAATGTTCATTGCAGCACTATTTACAATAGCCAGGTCATGGAAGCAACCTAAACGCCCATCAACAGACAAATGGATAAAGAAGATGTGGTACATATATACAATGGAATATTACTCAGCCATAAGAAGGAACGAAATTGGGTTATTCGTAGAGACATGGATGGATCTAGAGACTGTCATACAGAGTGAA